>NW_026906976.1:0-308050 GCF_033978795.1 Nerophis ophidion | reverse complement strand
AAAAGTAGTTTTTTACTCAATATGACTATAATAGTCTTAGAATCCTGAGATTTTGCGAAAAAAGCAATAAAAATGTATTCAAAAATAACTTCTAAACAACACATGCAAAATGGCTAATAATGCCCAGAGATATGTTTTTTTGTTAGTTTTACTAGAAAAATGATCTTTTGTAAGGTTTGCAAAGACACAAATTAGTTTTTTTATTCAATATAACAGTGTAACTGTCATACTAAATATGAAGGGTTTATAATCATAACTCCAAAACCAAATATGAAATTTGTCTTAAAAAGCCTTTAATATTGAATTTATGTAAGTTTTAGCAGAATCAGGTATTTTGGAAAGGTTGACAAATACAAATATTAGATTTTACTGGCCTCATATTGGTCACACTCAAAATGACATTTTTTGAAACATAACTCCAAAAATACACATGCAAAATGTCTAACAATGCCTGAAGAAATGCATCTTCAAGGGTTTTCCTGAAAAAAAAAAACATTTGGTAAGGTTTGCAAAAACAAAATTTGATTTGTTACTCAGTTCGATTAAAAAGGAACTCAGAATCCTGAGATAATGCGAAAAAAGCAATAAAAATGTATTCCAACATAATTCCTAATCCAAACGTGCAAAATGTCTAAAAATGCCTGTGATATTGAATACATGTGAGTTTTACTAGATACAGTTGTTTTTCAATGGTTTGCAAATACAAAAATGAGGTTTTACTCAATATGACTGTATACTGTAACACTCAATATGACAGTTATTTAAACATAACTCCTAAACCACACATTAAAAATGGCTAATAATGCCTGAAATAATGCATCTTTGGGAGTTTTACTAGAAACATATGCTTTTTTAAATCTTGCAAATGCAAAAAGTAGTTTTTTACTCAATATGACTATAATAGTCTTAGAATCCTGAGATAATGCAAAAAAAGCAATAAAAATGTATTCAAACATAACTTCTAAACAACACATGCAAAATGGCTAATAATGCCCAGAGATATGTTTTTTTGTTAGTTTTACTAGAAAAATGATCTTTTGTAAGGTTTGCAAAGACACAAATTAGTTTTTTTATTCAATATAACAGTGTAACTGTCATACTAAATATGAAGGGTTTATAATCATAACTCCAAAACCAAATATGAAATTTGTCTTAAAAAGCCTTTAATATTGAATTTATGTAAGTTTTAGCAGAATCAGGTATTTTGGAAAGGTTGACAGATACAAATATTAGATTTTACTGGCCTCATATTGGTCACACTCAAAATGACATTTTTTGAAACATAACTCCAAAAATACACATGCAAATAGTCTAATAATGCCTGAAGAAATGCATCTTCGAGAGTTTTCCAGAAAAAAAACATTTGGTAAGGTTTGCAAAAACAAAATTTGATTTGTTACTCAATTTGACAGTAATGTACTTAGAATCCTGAGATAATGCGAAAAAAGCAATAAAAATGTATTCCAACATAATTCCTAATCCAAACGTGCAAAATGTCTAAAAATGCCTGTGATATTCAATACATGTGAGTTTTACTAGATACAGTTGTTTTTCAATGGTTTGCAAATACAAAAATGAGGTTTTAATCAATATGACTGTATACTGTGACACTCAATATGACAGTTATTTAAACATAACTCCTACACCACACATTAAAAATGACTAATAATGCCTGAAATAATGCAGCTTTGGGAGTTTTACTAGAAACATATGCTTTTTTAAATCTTGCAAATGCAAAAAGTAGTTTTTTACTCAATATGACTATAATAGTCTTAGAATCCTGAGATAATGCGAAAAAAGCAATAAAAATGTATTCAAACACAACTTCTAAACAACATATGCAAAATGGCTAATAATGCCCAGAGATGTGTTTTTTTGTTAGTTGTACTAGAACAATTATCTTTTGTAAGGTTTGCAAAGACACAAATTAGTTTTTTTATTCAATATAACAGTGTAACTGTCATACTAAATATGAAAGGTTTATAATCATAACTCCAAAACCAAATATGAAATTTGTCTTAAACAGCCTTTAATATTGAATGTATGTAAGTTCTACCAGAATCAGGTATTTTGGAAAGAATCACAAATACAAATATTAGATTTTACTGGCCTCATATTGGTCACACTCAAAATGACAGTTTTTGAAACATAACTCCAAAAATACACATGCAAAATGTCTAATAATGCCTGAAGAAATGCATCTTCAAGAGTTTTCCTGAAAAAAAAACTATTTGGTAAGGTTTGCAAAAACAAAATTTGATTTGTTACTCAATTCGACAAAAATGTACTTAGAATCCTGAGATAATGCGAAAAAAGCAATAAAAATGTATTCCAACATAATTCCTAATCCAAACGTGCAAAATGTCTAAAAATGCCTGTGATATTGAATACATGTGAGTTTTACTAGATACAGTTGTTTTTCAATGGTTTGCAAATACAAAAATGAGGTTTTACTCAATATGACTGTATACTGTAACACTCAATATGACAGTTATTTAAACATAACTCCTAAACCACACATTAAAAATGGCTAATAATGCCTGAAATAATGCATCTTTGGGAGTTTTACTAAAAACATATGCTTTTTTAAATCTTGCAAATGCAAAAAGTAGTTTTTTACTCAATATGACTATAATAGTCTTAGAATCCTGAGATAATGCGAAAAAAGCAATAAAAATGTATTCAAACATAACTTCTAAACAACACATGCAAAATGGCTAATAATGCCCAGAGATATGTTTTTTTGTTAGTTTTACTAGAAAAATGATCTTTTGTAAGGTTTGCAAAGACACAAATTAGTTTTTTTATTCAATATAACAGTGTAACTGTCATACTAAATATGAAGGGTTTATAATCATAACTCCAAAACCAAATATGAAATTTGTCTTAAAAAGCCTTTAATATTGAATTTATGTAAGTTTTAGCAGAATCAGGTATTTTGGAAAGGTTGACGAATACAAATATTAGATTTTACTGGCCTCATATTGGTCACACTCAAAATGACATTTTTTGAAACATAACTCCAAAAATACACATGCAAATAGTCTAACAATGCCTGAAGAAATGCATCTTCAAGAGTTTTCCAGAAAAAAAAACATTTGGTAAGGTTTGCAAAAACAAAATTTGATTTGTTACTCAATTTGACAGTAATGTACTTAGAATCCTGAGATAATGCGAAAAAAGCAATAAAAATGTATTCCAACATAATTCCTAATCCAAACGTGCAAAATGTCTAAAAATGCCTGTGATATTCAATTGATATGAGTTTTACTAGATACAGTTGTTTTTCAATGGTTTGCAAATACAAAAATGAGGTTTTACTCAATATGACTGTATACTGTAACACTCAATATGACAGTTATTTAAACATAACTCCTAAACCACACATTAAAAAGGGCTAATAATGCCTGAAATAATGCATCTTTGGGAGTTTTACTAAAAACATATGCTTTTTTAAATCTTGCAAATGCAAAAAGTAGTTTTTTACTCAATATGACTATAATAGTCTTAGAATCCTGAGATAATGCGAAAAAAGCAATAAAAATGTATTCAAACATAACTTCTAAACAACACATGCAAAATGGCTAATAATGCCCAGAGATATGTTTTTTTGTTAGTTTTACTAGAAAAATGATCTTTTGTAAGGTTTGCAAAGACACAAATTAGTTTTTTTATTCAATATAACAGTGTAACTGTCATACTAAATATGAAGGGTTTATAATCATAACTCCAAAACCAAATATGAAATGTGTCTTAAAAAGCCTTTAATATTGAATTTATGTAAGTTTTAGCAGAATCAGGTATTTTGGAAAGGTTGACAAATACAAATATTAGATTTTACTGGCCTCATATTGGTCACACTCAAAATGACATTTTTTGAAACATAACTCCAAAAATACACATGCAAAATGTCTAATAATGCCTGAAGAAATGCATCTTCAAGAGTTTTCCTGAAAAAAAAAAACATTTGGTAAGGTTTGCAAAAACAAAATTTGATTTGTTACTCAATTCGATTAAAATGGAACTTAGAATCCTGAGATAATTCGAAAAAAGCAATAAAAATGTATTCCAACATAATTCCTAATCCAAACGTGCAAAATGTCTAAAAATGCCTGTGATATTGAATACATGTGAGTTTTACTAGATACAGTTGTTTTTCAATGGTTTGCAAATACAAAAATGAGGTTTTACTCAATATGACTGTATACTGTAACACTCAATATGACAGTTATTTAAACATAACTCCTAAACCACACATTAAAAATGGCTAATAATGCCTGAAATAATGCATCTTTGGGAGTTTTACTAAAAACATATGCTTTTTTAAATCTTGCAAATGCAAAAAGTAGTTTTTTACTCAATATGACTATAATAGTCTTAGAATCCTGAGATAATGCGAAAAAAGCAATAAAAATGTATTCAAACATAACTTCTAAACAACACATGCAAAATGGCTAATAATGCCCAGAGATATGTTTTTTTGTTAGTTTTACTAGAAAAATTATCTTTTGTAAGGTTTGCAAAGACACAAATTAGTTTTTTTATTCAATATAACAGTGTAACTGTCATACTAAATATGAAGGGTTTATAATCATAACTCCAAAACCAAATATGAAATTTGTCTTAAAAAGCCTTTAATATTGAATTTATGTAAGTTTTAGCAGAATCAGGTATTTTGGAAAGGTTGACGAATACAAATATTAGATTTTACTGGCCTCATATTGGTCACACTCAAAATGACATTTTTTGAAACATAACTCCAAAAATACACATGCAAATAGTCTAATAATGCCTGAAGAAATGCATCTTCGAGAGTTTTCCAGAAAAAAAACATTTGGTAAGGTTTGCAAAAACAAAATTTGATTTGTTACTCAATTTGACAGTAATGTACTTAGAATCCTGAGATAATGCGAAAAAAGCAATAAAAATGTATTCCAACATAATTCCTAATCCAAACGTGCAAAATGTCTAAAAATGCCTGTGATATTCAATACATGTGAGTTTCACTAGATACAGTTGTTTTTCAATGGTTTGCAAATACAAAAATGAGGTTTTACTCAATATGACTGAATACTGTAACACTCAATATGACAGTTATTTAAACATAACTCCTAAACCACACATTAAAAATGGCTAATAATGCCTGAAATAATGCATCTTTGGGAGTTTTACTAAAAACATATGCTTTTTCAAATCTTGCAAATGCAAAAAGTAGTTTTTTACTCAATATGACTATAATAGTCTTAGAATCCTGAGATAATGCGAAAAAAGCAACAAAAATGTATTCAAACATAACTTCTAAACAACACATGCAAAATGGCTAATAATGCCCAGAGATATGTTTTTTTGTTAGTTTTACTAGAAAAATGATCTTTTTTAAGGTTTGCAAAGACACAAATTAGTTTTTTTATTCAATATAACAGTGTAACTGTCATACTAAATATGAAGGGTTTATAATCATAACTCCAAAACCAAATATGAAATTTGTCTTAAAAAGCCTTTAATATTGAATTTATGTAAGTTTTAGCAGAATCAGGTATTTTGGAAAGGTTGACAAATACAAATATTAGATTTTACTGGCCTCATATTGGTCACACTCAAAATGACATTTTTTGAAACATAACTCCAAAAATACACATGCAAAATGTCTAATAATGCCTGAAGAAATGCATCTTCAAGAGTTTTCCTGAAAAAAAAAAACATTTGGTAAGGTTTGCAAAAACAAAATTTGATTTGTTACTCATTTCGATTAAAATGGAACTTAGAATCCTGAGATAATGCGAAAAAAGCAATAAAAATGTATTCCAACATAATTCCTAATCCAAACGTGCAAAATGTCTAAAAATGCCTTTGATATTGAATACATGTTAGTTTTACTAGATACAGTTGTTTTTCAATGGTTTGCAAATACAAAAATGAGGTTTTAATCAATATGACTGTATACTGTAACACTCAAAATGACAGTTATTTAAACATAACTCCTACACCACACATTAAACATGGCTAATAATGCCTGAAATAATGCATATTTGGGAGTTTTACTAGAAACATATGCTTTTTTAAATCTTGCAAATGCAAAAAGTAGTTTTTTACTCAATATGACTATAATAGTCTTAGAATCCTGAGATAATGCGAAAAAAGCAATAAAAATGTATTCAAACATAACTTCTAAATAACACATGCAAAATGGCTAATAATGCCCAGAGATATGTTTTTTTGTTAGTTTTACTAGAAAAATGAACTTTTGTAAGGTTTGCAAAGACACAAATTAGTTTTTGTATTCAATATAACAGTGTAACTGTCATACTAAATATGAAAGTTTTATAACCATAACTCCAAAACCAAATATGAAATTTGTCTTAAAAAGCCTTTAATATTGAATTTATGTAAGTTTTAGCAGAATCAGGTATTTTGAAAAGGTTGACAAATACAAATATTAGATTTTACTGGCCTCATATTGGTCACACTCAAAATGACATTTTTTGAAACATAACTCCAAAAATACACATGCAAAATGTCTAATAATGCCTGAAGAAATGCATCTTCAAGAGTTTTCCTGAAAAAAAAAAACATTTGGTAAGGTTTGCAAAAACAAAATTTGATTTGTTACTCAATTCGATTAAAAAGGAACTTAGAATCCTGAGATAATGCGAAAAAAGCAATAAAAATGTATTCCAACATAATTCCTAATCCAAACGTGCAAAATGTCTAAAAATGCCTGTGATATTGAATACATGTGAGTTTTACTAGATACAGTTGTTTTTCAATGGTTTGCAAATACAAGAATGAGGTTTTACTCAATATGACTGTATACTGTAACACTCAATATGACAGTTATTTAAACATAACTCCTAAACCACACATTAAAAATGGCTAATAATGCCTGAAATAATGCATCTTTGGGAGTTTTACTAGAAACATATGCTTTTTTAAATCTTGCAAATGCAAAAAGTAGTGTTTTACTCAATATGACTATAATAGTCTTAGAATCCTGAGATAATGCGAAAAAAGCAATAAAAATGTATTCAAACACAACTTCTAAACAACATATGCAAAATGGCTAATAATGCCCAGAGATGTGTTTTTTTTGTTAGTTGTACTAGAACAATTATCTTTTGTAAGGTTTGCAAAGACACAAATTAGTTTTTTTATTCAATATAACAGTGTAACTGTCATACTAAATATGAAAGGTTTATAATCATAACTCCAAAACCAAATATGAAATTTGTCTTAAACAGCCTTTAATATTGAATTTATGTAAGTTCTACCAGAATCAGGTATTTTGGAAAGAATCACAAATACAAATATTAGATTTTACTGGCCTCATATTGGTCACACTCAAAATGACAGTTTTTGAAACATAACTCCAAAAATACACATGCAAAATGTCTAATAATGCCTGAAGAAATGCATCTTCAAGAGTTTTCCTGAAAAAAAAAACATTTGGTAAGGTTTGCAAAAACAAAATTTGATTTGTTACTCAATTCGACAAAAATGTACTTAGAATCCTGAGATAATGCGAAAAAAGCAATAAAAATGTATTCCAACATAATTCCTAATCCAAACGTGCAAAATGTCTAAAAATGCCTGTGATATTCAATACATGTGAGTTTTACTAGATACAGTTGTTTTTCAATGGTTTGCAAATACAAAAATGAGGTTTTACTCAATATGACTGTATACTGTAACACTCAATATGACAGTTATTTAAACATAACTCCTAAACCACACATTAAAAATGGCTAATAATGCCTGAAATAATGCTTCTTTGGGAGTTTTACTAAAAACATATGCTTTTTCAAATCTTGCAAATGCAAAAAGTAGTTTTTTACTCAATATGACTATAATAGTCTTAGAATCCTGAGATAATGCGAAAAAAGCAATAAAAATGTATTCCAACATAATTCCTAATCCAAACGTGCAAAATGTCTAAAAATGCCTGTGATATTGAATACATGTGAGTTTTACTAGATACAGTTGTTTTTCAATGGTTTGCAAATACAAAAATGAGGTTTTACTCAATATGACTGTATACTGTAACACTCAATATGACAGTTATTTAAACATAACTCCTAAACCACACATTAAAAATTGCTAATAATGCCTGAAATAATGCATCTTTGGGAGTTTTACTAAAAACATATGCTTTTTCAAATCTTGCAAATGCAAAAAGTAGTTTTTTACTCAATATGACTATAATAGTCTTAGAATCCTGAGATAATGCGAAAAAAGCAATAAAAATGTATTCAAACATAACTTCTAAACAACACATGCAAAATGGCTAATAATGCCCAGAGATATGTTTTTTTGTTAGTTTTACTAGAAAAATGATCTTTTGTAAGGTTTGCAAAGACACAAATTAGTTTTTTTATTCAATATAACAGTGTAACTGTCATACTAAATATGAAGGGTTTATAATCATAACTCCAAAACCAAATATGAAATTTGTCTTAAAAAGCCTTTAATATTGAATTTATGTAAGTTTTAGCAGAATCAGGTATTTTGGAAAGGTTGACGAATACAAATATTAGATTTTACTGGCCTCATATTGGTCACACTCAAAATGACATTTTTTGAAACATAACTCCAAAAATACACATGCAAATAGTCTAATAATGCCTGAAGAAATGCATCTTCGAGAGTTTTCCAGAAAAAAAACATTTGGTAAGGTTTGCAAAAACAAAATTTGATTTGTTACTCAATTTGACAGTAATGTACTTAGAATCCTGAGATAATGCGAAAAAAGCAATAAAAATGTATTCCAACATAATTCCTAATCCAAACGTGCAAAATGTCTAAAAATGCCTGTGATATTCAATTGATGTGAGTTTTACTAGATACAGTTGTTTTTCAATGGTTTGCAAATACAAAAATGAGGTTTTACTCAATATGACTGTATACTGTAACACTCAATATGACAGTTATTTAAACATAACTCCTAAACCACACATTAAAAATGGCTAATAGTGCCTGAAATAATGCATCTTTGGGAGTTTTACTAAAAACATATGCTTTTTTAAATCTTGCAAATGCAAAAAGTAGTTTTTTACTCAATATGACTATAATAGTCTTAGAATCCTGAGATAATGCGAAAAAAGCAATAAAAATGTATTCAAACATAACTTCTAAACAACACATGCAAAATGGCTAATAATGCCCAGAGATATGTTTTTTTGTTAGTTTCACTAGAAAAATTATCTTTTCTAAGGTTTGCAAAGACACAAATTAGTTTTTTTATTCAATATAACAGTGTAACTGTCATACTAAATATGAAGGGTTTATAATCATAACTCCAAAACCAAATATGAAATTTGTCTTAAAAAGCCTTTAATATTGAATTTATGTAAGTTTTAGCAGAATCAGGTATTTTGGAAAGGTTGACGAATACAAATATTAGATTTTACTGGCCTCATATTGGTCACACTCAAAATGACATTTTTTGAAACATAACTCCAAAAATACACATGCAAATAGTCTAATAATGCCTGAAGAAATGCATCTACGAGAGTTTTCCAGAAAAAAAACATTTGGTAAGGTTTGCAAAAACAAAATTTGATTTGTTACTCAATTTGACAGTAATGTACTTAGAATCCCGAGATAATGCGAAAAAAGCAATAAAAATGTATTCCAACATAATTCCTAATCCAAACGTGCAAAATGTCTAAAAATGCCTGTGATATTCAATTGATGTGAGTTTTACTAGATACAGTTGTTTTTCAATGGTTTGCAAATACAAAAATGAGGTTTTACTCAATATGACTGTATACTGTAACACTCAATATGACAGTTATTTAAACATAACTCCTAAACCACACATTAAAAATGGCTAATAATGCCTGAAATAATGCATCTTTGGGAGTTTTACTAAAAATATATGCTTTTTTAAATCTTGCAAATGCAAAAAGTAGTTTTTTACTCAATATGACTATAATAGTCTTAGAATCCTGAGATAATGCGAAAAAAGCAATAAAAATGTATTCAAACATAACTTCTAAACAACACATTCAAAATGGCTAATAATGCCCAGAGATATGTTTTTTTGTTAGTTTTACTAGAAAAATGATCTTTTGTAAGGTTTGCAAAGACACAAATTAGTTTTTTTATTCAATATAACAGTGTAACTGTCATACTAAATATGAAAGGTTTATAATCATAACTCCAAAACCAAATATGAAATTTGTCTTAAAAAGCCTTTAATATTGAATTTATGTAAGTTTTAGCAGAATCAGGTATTTTGGAAAGGTTGACGAATACAAATATTAGATTTTACTGGCCTCATATTGGTCACACTCAAAATGACATTTTTTGAAACATAACTCCAAAAATACACATGCAAATAGTCTAATAATGCCTGAAGAAATGCATCTTCGAGAGTTTTCCAGAAAAAAAACATTTGGTAAGGTTTGCAAAAACAAAATTTGATTTGTTACTCAATTTGACAGTAATGTACTTAGAATCCTGAGATAATGCGAAAAAAGCAATAAAAATGTATTCCAACATAATTCCTAATCCAAACGTGCAAAATGTCTAAAAATGCCTGTGATATTCAATTGATGTGAGTTTTACTAGATACAGTTGTTTTTCAATGGTTTGCAAATACAAAAATGAGGTTTTACTCAATATGACTGTATACTGTAACACTCAATATGACAGTTATTTAAACATAACTCCTAAACCACACATTAAAAATGGCTAATAGTGCCTGAAATAATGCATCTTTGGGAGTTTTACTAAAAACATATGCTTTTTTAAATCTTGCAAATGCAAAAAGTAGTTTTTTACTCAATATGACTATAATAGTCTTAGAATCCTGAGATAATGCGAAAAAAGCAATAAAAATGTATTCAAACATAACTTCTAAACAACACATGCAAAATGGCTAATAATGCCCAGAGATATGTTTTTTTGTTAGTTTTACTAGAAAAATTATCTTTTGTAAGGTTTGCAAAGACACAAATTAGTTTTTTTATTCAATATAACAGTGTAACTGTCATACTAAATATGAAGGGTTTATAATCATAACTCCAAAACCAAATATGAAATTTGTCTTAAAAAGCCTTTAATATTGAATTTATGTAAGTTTTAGCAGAATCAGGTATTTTGGAAAGGTTGACGAATACAAATATTAGATTTTACTGGCCTCATATTGGTCACACTCAAAATGACATTTTTTGAAACATAACTCCAAAAATACGCATGCAAATAGTCTAATAATGCCTGAAGAAATGCATCTTCGAGAGTTTTCCAGAAAAAAAACATTTGGTAAGGTTTGCAAAAACAAAATTTGATTTGTTACTCAATTTGACAGTAATGTACTTAGAATCCCGAGATAATGCGAAAAAAGCAATAAAAATGTATTCCAACATAATTCCTAATCCAAACGTGCAAAATGTCTAAAAATGCCTGTGATATTCAATTGATGTGAGTTTTACTAGATACAGTTGTTTTTCAATGGTTTGCAAATACAAAAATGAGGTTTTACTCAATATGACTGTATACTGTAACACTCAATATGACAGTTATTTAAACATAACTCCTAAACCACACATTAAAAATGGCTAATAATGCCTGCAATAATGCATCTTTGGGAGTTTTACTAAAAACATATGCTTTTTTAAATCTTGCAAATGCAAAAAGTAGTTTTTTACTCAATATGACTATAATAGTCTTAGAATCCTGAGATAATGCGAAAAAAGCAATAAAAATGTATTCAAACATAACTTCTAAACAACACATGCAAAATGGCTAATAATGCCCAGAGATATGTTTTTTTGTTAGTTTTACTAGAAAAATGATATTTTGTAAGGTTTGCAAAGACACAAATTAGTTTTTTTATTCAATATAACAGTGTAACTGTCATACTAAATATGAAGGGTTTATAATCATAACTCCAAAACCAAATATGAAATTTGTCTTAAAAAGCCTTTAATATTGAATTTATGTAAGTTTTAGCAGAATCAGGTATTTTGGAAAGGTTGACAAATACAAATATTAGATTTTACTGGCCTCATATTGGTCACACTCAAAATGACATTTTTTGAAACATAACTCCAAAAATACACATGCAAATAGTCTAATAATGCCTGAAGAAATGCATCTTCGAGAGTTTTCCAGAAAAAAAAACATTTGGTAAGGTTTGCAAAAACAAAATTTGATTTGTCACTCAATTTGACAGTAATGTACTTAGAATCCTGAGATAATGCGAAAAAAGCAATAAAAATGTATTCCAACATAATTCCTAATCCAAACGTGCAAAATGTCTAAAAATGCCTGTGATATTCAATTGATGTGAGTTTTACTAGATACAGTTGTTTTTCAATGGTTTGCAAATACAAAAATGAGGTTTTACTCAATATGACTGTATACTGTAACACTCAATATGACAGTTATTTAAACATAACTCCTAAACCACACATTAAAAATGGCTAATAGTGCCTGAAATAATGCATCTTTGGGAGTTTTACCAAAAACATATGCTTTTTTAAATCTTGCAAATGCAAAAAGTAGTTTTTTACTCAATATGACTATAATAGTCTTAGAATCCTGAGATAATGCGAAAAAAGCAACAAAAATGTATTCCAACATAATTCCTAATCCAAACGTGCAAAATGTCTAAAAATGCCTGTGATATTCAATACATGTGAGTTTTACTAGATACAGTTGTTTTTCAATGGTTTGCAAATACAAAAATGAGGTTTTACTCAATATGACTGTATACTGTAACACTCAATATGACAGTTATTTAAACATAACTCCTAAACCACACATTAAAAATGGCTAATAGTGCCTGAAATAATGCATCTTTGGGAGTTTTACTAAAAACATATGCTTTTTCAAATCTTGCAAATGCAAAAAGTGGTTTTTTACTCAATATGACTATAATAGTCTTAGAATCCTGAGATAATGCGAAAAAAGCAATAAAAATGTATTCCAACATAATTCCTAATCCAAACGTGCAAAATGTCTAAAAATGCCTGTGATATTCAATACATGTGAGTTTTACTAGATACAGTTGTTTTTCAATGGTTTGCAAATACAAAAATGAGGTTTTACTCAATATGACTGTATACTGTAACACTCAATATGACAGTTATTTAAACATAACTCCTAAACCACACATTAAAAATGGCTAATAATACCTGAAATAATGCATCTTTGGGAGTTTTACTAAAAACATATGCTTTTTTAAATCTTGCAAATGCAAAAAGTAGTTTTTTACTCAATATGACTATAATAGTCTTAGAATCCTGAGATAATGCGAAAAAAGCAATAAAAATGTATTCAAACATAACTTCTAAACAACACATGCAAAATGGCTAATAATGCCCAGAGATATGTTTTTTTGTTAGTTTTACTAGAAAAATGATCTTTTGTAAGGTTTGCAAAGACACAAATTAGTTTTTTTATTCAATATAACAGTGTAACTGTCATACTAAATATGAAAGGTTTATAATCATAACTCCAAAACCAAATATGAAATTTGTCTTAAAAAGCCTTTAATATTGAATTTATGTAAGTTTTAGCAGAATCAGGTATTTTGGAAAGGTTGACGAATACAAATATTAGATTTTACTGGCCTCATATTGGTCACACTCAAAATGACATTTTTTGAAACATAACTCCAAAAATACACATGCAAATAGTCTAATAATGCCTGAAGAAATGCATCTTCGAGAGTTTTCCAGAAAAAAAACATTTGGTAAGGTTTGCAAAAACAAAATTTGATTTGTTACTCAGTTTGACAGTAATGTACTTAGAATCCTGAGATAATGCGAAAAAAGCAATAAAAATGTATTCCAACATAATTCCTAATCCAAACGTGCAAAATGTCTAAAAATGCCTGTGATATTCAATTGATGTGAGTTTTACTAGATACAGTTGTTTTTCAATGGTTTGCAAATACAAAAATGAGGTTTTACTCAATATGACTGTATACTGTAACACTCAATATGACAGTTATTTAAACATAACTCCTAAACCACACATTAAAAATGGCTAATAGTGCCTGAAATAATGCATCTTTGGGAGTTTTACCAAAAACATATGCTTTTTTAAATCTTGCAAATGCAAAAAGTAGTTTTTTACTCAATATGACTATAATAGTCTTAGAATCCTGAGATAATGCGAAAAAAGCAATAAAAATGTATTCAAACATAACTTCTAAACAACACATGCAAAATGGCTAATAATGCCCAGAGATATGTTTTTTTGTTAGTTTTACTAGAAAAATTATCTTTTGTAAGGTTTGCAAAGACACAAATTAGTTTTTTTATTCAATATAACAGTGTAACTGTCATACTAAATATGAAGGGTTTATAATCATAACTCCAAAACCAAATATGAAATTTGTCTTAAAAAGCCTTTAATATTGAATTTATGTAAGTTTTAGCAGAATCAGGTATTTTGGAAAGGTTGACGAATACAAATATTAGATTTTACTGGCCTCATATTGGTCACACTCAAAATGACATTTTTTGAAACATAACTCCAAAAATACACATGCAAATAGTCTAATAATGCCTGAAGAAATGCATCTTCGAGAGTTTTCCAGAAAAAAAACATTTGGTAAGGTTTGCAAAAACAAAATTTGATTTGTTACTCAATTTGACAGTAATGTACTTAGAATCCCGAGATAATGCGAAAAAAGCAATAAAAATGTATTCCAACATAATTCCTAATCCAAACGTGCAAAATGTCTAAAAATGCCTGTGATATTCAATTGATGTGAGTTTTACTAGATACAGTTGTTTTTCAATGGTTTGCAAATACAAAAATGAGGTTTTACTCAATATGACTGTATACTGTAACACTCAATATGACAGTTATTTAAACATAACTCCTAAACCACACATTAAAAATGGCTAATAATGCCTGAAATAATGCATCTTTGGGAGTTTTACTCGAAACATATGCTTTTTTAAATCTTGCAAATGCAAAAAGTAGTTTTTTACTCAATATGACTATAATAGTCTTAGAATCCTGAGATAATGCGAAAAAAGCAATACAAATGTATTCAAACATAACTTCTAAACAACACATGCAAAATGGCTAATAATGCCCAGAGATAAGTTTTTTTGTTAGTTTTACAAGAAAAATGATCTTTTGTAAGGTTTGCAAAGACACAAATTAGTTTTTTTATTCAATATAACAGTGTAACTGTCATACTAAATATGAAGGGTTTATAATCATAACTCCAAAACCAAATATGAAATTTGTCTTAAAAAGCCTTTAATATTGAATTCATGTAAGTTTTAGCAGAATCAGGTATTTTGGAAAGGTTGACAAATACAAATATTAGATTTTACTGGCCTCATATTGGTCACACTCAAAATGACATTTTTTGAAACATAACTCCAAAAATACACATGCAAATAGTCTAATAATGCCTAAAGAAATGCATCTTCGAGAGTTTTCCAGAAAAAAAACATTTGGTAAGGTTTGCAAAAAAAAAATTTGATTTGTTACTCAATTTGACAGTAATGTACTTAGAATCCTGAGATAATGCGAAAAAAGCAATAAAAATGTATTCCAACATAATTCCTAATCCAAACGTGCAAAATGTCTAAAAATGCCTGTGATATTGAATACATGTGAGTTTTACTAGATACAGTTGTTTTTCAATGGTTTGCAAATACAAAAATGAGGTTTTACTCAATATGACTGTATACTGTAACACTCAATATGACAGTTATTTAAACATAGCTCCTAAACCACACATTAAAAATGGCTAATAATGCCTGAAATAATGCATCTTTGGGAGTTTTACTAGAAACATATGCTTTTTTAAATCTTGCAAATGCAAAAAGTAGTTTTTTACTCAATATGACTATAATAGTCTTAGAATCCTGAGATAATGCGAAAAAAGCAATAAAAATGTATTCAAACATAACTTCTAAACAACACATGCAAAATGGCTAATAATGCCCAGAGATATGTTTTTTTGTTAGTTTTACAAGAAAAATGATCTTTTGTAAGGTTTGCAAAGACACAAATTAGTTTTTTTATTCAATATAACAGTGTAACTGTCATACTAAATATGAAGGGTTTATAATCATAACTCCAAAACCAAATATGAAATTTGTCTTAAAAAGCCTTTAATATTGAATTCATGTAAGTTTTAGCAGAATCAGGTATTTTGGAAAGGTTGACAAATACAAATATTAGATTTTACTGGCCTCATATTGGTCACACTCAAAATGACATTTTTTGAAACATAACTCCAAAAATACACATGCAAATAGTCTAATAATGC
The DNA here is from genome assembly GCF_033978795.1 of Nerophis ophidion. Lineage (NCBI taxonomy): Eukaryota > Metazoa > Chordata > Actinopteri > Syngnathiformes > Syngnathidae > Nerophis > Nerophis ophidion. Next base: position 291,798 of record NW_026906976.1, on the reverse strand, counting down.
CTAAAGAAATGCATCTTCGAGAGTTTTCCAGAAAAAAAACATTTGGTAAGGTTTGCAAAAGAAAAATTTGATTTGTTACTCAATTTGACAGTAATGTACTTAGAATCTGAGATAATGCGAAAAAAGCAATAAAAATGTATTCCAACATAATTCCTAATCCAAACGTGCAAAATGTCTAAAAATGCCTGTGATATTGAATACATGTGAGTTTTACAAGATACAGTTATTTTTCAATGGTTTGCAAATACAAAAATGAGGTTTTACTCAATATGACTGTATACTGTAACACTCAATATGACAGTTATTTAAACATAACTCCTAAACCACACATTAAAAATGGCTAATAATGCCTGAAATAATGCATCTTTGGGAGTTTTACTAAAAACATATGCTTTTTTAAATCTTGCAAATGCAAAAAGTAGTTTTTTACTCAATATGACTATAATAGTCTTAGAATCCTGAGATAATGCGAAAAAAGCAATAAAAATGTATTCAAACATAACTTCTAAACAACACATGCAAAATGGCTAGTAATGCCCAGAGATATGTTTTTTTGTTAGTTTTACTAGAAAAATGATCTTTTGTAAGGTTTGCAAAGACACAAATTAGTTTTTTTATTCAATATAACAGTGTAACTGTCATACTAAATATGAAGGGTTTATAATCATAACTCCAAAACCAAATATGAAATTTGTCTTAAAAAGCCTTTAAAATTGAATTTATGTAAGTTTTTAGCAGAATCAGGTATTTTGGAAAGGTTGACAAATACAAATATTAGATTTTACTGGCCTCATATTGGTCACACTCAAAATGACATTTTTTGAAACATAACTCCAAAAATACACATGCAAATAGTCTAATAATGCCTAAAGAAATGCATCTTCGAGAGTTTTCCAGAAAAAAAACATTTGGTAAGGTTTGCAAAAACAAAATTTGATTTGTTACTCAATTTGACAGTAATGTACTTAGAATCCTGAGATAATGCGAAAAAAGCAATAAAAATGTATTCCAACATAATTCCTAATCCAAACGTGCAAAATGTCTAAAAATGCCTGTGATATTGAATACATGTTAGTTTTACTAGATACAGTTGTTTTTCAATGGTTTGCAAATACAAAAATGAGGTTTTAATCAATATGACTGTATACTGTAAAACTCAATATGACAGTTATTTAAACATAACTCCTACACCACACTTTAAAAATGGCTAATAATGCCTGAAATAATGCATCTTTGGGAGTTTTACTAGAAACATATGCTTTTTTAAATCTTGCAAATGCAAAAAGTAGTTTTTTACTCAATATGACTATAATAGTCTTAGAATCCTGAGATAATGCGAAAAAAGCAATAAAAATGTATTCAAACATAACTTCTAAACAACACATGCAAAATGGCTAATAATGCCCAGAGATATGTTTTTTTGTTAGTTTTACTAGAAAAATGATCTTTTGTAAGGTTTGCAAAGACACAAATTAGTTTTTTTATTCAATATAACAGTGTAACTGTCATACTAAATATGAAGGGTTTATAATCATAACTCCAGAACCAAATATGAAATTTGTCTTAAAAAGCCTTTAATATTGAATTTATGTAAGTTTTAGCAGAATCAGGTATTTTGGAAAGGTTGACAAATACAAATATTAGATTTTACTGGCCTCATATTGGTCACACTCAAAATGACATTTTTTGAAACATAACTCCAAAAATACACATGCAAATAGTCTAATAATGCCTGAAGAAATGCATCTTCGAGAGTTTTCCAGAAAAAAAACATTTGGTAAGGTTTGCAAAAACAAAATTTGATTTGTTACTCAATTTGACAGTAATGTACTTAGAATCCTGAGATAATGCGAAAAAAGCAATAAAAATGTATTCCAACATAATTCCTAATCCAAACGTGTAAAATGTCTAAAAATGCCTGTGATATTGAATACATGTTAGTTTTACTAGATACAGTTGTTTTTCAATGGTTTGCAAATACAAAAATGAGGTTTTAATCAATATGACTGTATACTGTAACACTCAATATGACAGTTATTTAAACATAACTCCTACACCACACATTAAAAATGGCTAATAATGCCTGAAATAATGCATCTTTGGGAGTTTTACTAGAAACATATGCTTTTTTAAATCTTGCAAATGCAAAAAGTAGTTTTTTACTCAATATGACTATAATAGTCTTAGAATCCTGAGATAATGCGAAAAAAGCAATAAAAATGTATTCAAACATAACTTCTAAACAACACATGCAAAATGGCTAATAATGCCCAGAGATATGTTTTTTTTGTTAGTTTTACTAGAAAAATGATCTTTTGTAAGGTTTGCAAAGACACAAATTAGTTTTTGTATTCAACATAACAGTGTAACTGTCATACTAAATATGAAAGGTTTATAATCATAACTCCAAAACCAAATATGAAATTTGTCTTAAAAAGCCTTTAATATTGAATTTATGTAAGTTTTAGCAGAATCAGGTATTTTGAAAAGGTTGACAAATACAAATATTAGATTTTACTGGCCTCATATTGGTCACACTCAAAATGACATTTTTTGAAACATAACTCCAAAAATACACATGCAAAATGTATAATAATGCCTGAAGAAATGCATCTTCAAGAGTTTTCCTGAAAAAAAAAAACATTTGGTAAGGTTTGCAAAAACAAAATTTGATTTGTTACTCAATTCGATTAAAAAGGAACTTAGAATCCTGAGATAATGCGAAAAAAGCAATAAAAATGTATTCCAACATAATTCCTAATCCAAACGTGCAAAATGTCTAAAAATGCCTGTGATATTGAATACATGTGAGTTTTACTAGATACAGTTGTTTTTCAATGGTTTGCAAATACAAAAAATGAGGTTTTACTCAATATGACTGTATACTGTAACACTCAATATGACAGTTATTTAAACATAACTCCTAAACCACACATGAAAAATGGCTAATAATGCCTGAAATAATGCATCTTTGGGAGTTTTACTAGAAACATATGCTTTTTTAAATCTTGCAAATGCAAAAAGTAGTTTTTTACTCAATATGACTATAATAGTCTTAGAATCCTGAGATAATGCGAAAAAAGCAATAAAAATGTATTCAAACATAACTTCTAAACAACACATGCAAAATGGCTAATAATGCCCAGAGATATGTTTTTTTGTTAGTTTTACTAGAAAAATGATCTTTTGTAAGGTTTGCAAAGACACAAATTAGTTTTTTTATTCAATATAACAGTGTAACTGTCATACTAAATATGAAGGGTTTATAATCATAACTCCAAAACCAAATATGAAATTTGTCTTAAAAAGCCTTTAATATTGAATTTATGTAAGTTTTAGCAGAATCAGGTATTTTGGAAAGGTTGACAAATACAAATATTAGATTTTACTGGCCTCATATTGGTCACACTCAAAATGACATTTTTTGAAACATAACTCCAAAAATACACATGCAAAATGTCTAATAATGCCTGAAGAAATGCATCTTCAAGAGTTTTCCTGAAAAAAAAAAACATTTGGTAAGGTTTGCAAAAACAAAATTTGATTTGTTACTCAATTCGATTAAAAAGGAACTTAGAATCCTGAGATAATGCGAAAAAAGCAATAAAAATGTATTCCAACATAATTCCTAATCCAAACGTGCAAAATGTCTAAAAATGCCTGTGATATTGAATACATGTGAGTTTTACTAGATACAGTTGTTTTTCAATGGTTTGCAAATACAAAAATGAGGTTTTACTCAATATGACTGTATACTGTAACACTCAATATGACAGTTATTTAAACATAACTCCTAAACCACACATTAAAAATGGCTAATAATGCCTGAAATAATGCATCTTTGGGAGTTTTACTCGAAACATATGCTTTTTTAAATCTTGCAAATGCAAAAAGTAGTTTTTTACTCAATATGACTATAATAGTCTTAGAATCCTGAGATAATGCGAAAAAAGCAATACAAATGTATTCAAACATAACTTCTAAACAACACATGCAAAATGGCTAATAATGCCCAGAGATAAGTTTTTTTGTTAGTTTTACAAGAAAAATGATCTTTTGTAAGGTTTGCAAAGACACAAATTAGTTTTTTTATTCAATATAACAGTGTAACTGTCATACTAAATATGAAGGGTTTATAATCATAACTCCAAAACCAAATATGAAATTTGTCTTAAAAAGCCTTTAATATTGAATTCATGTAAGTTTTAGCAGAATCAGGTATTTTGGAAAGGTTGACAAATACAAATATTAGATTTTACTGGCCTCATATTGGTCACACTCAAAATGACATTTTTTGAAACATAACTCCAAAAATACACATGCAAATAGTCTAATAATGCCTAAAGAAATGCATCTTCGAGAGTTTTCCAGAAAAAAAACATTTGGTAAGGTTTGCAAAAAAAAAAATTTGATTTGTTACTCAATTTGACAGTAATGTACTTAGAATCCTGAGATAATGCGAAAAAAGCAATAAAAATGTATTCCAACATAATTCCTAATCCAAACGTGCAAAATGTCTAAAAATGCCTGTGATATTGAATACATGTGAGTTTTACTAGATACAGTTGTTTTTCAATGGTTTGCAAATACAAAAATGAGGTTTTACTCAATATGACTGTATACTGTAACACTCAATATGACAGTTATTTAAACATAACTCCTAAACCACACATTAAAAATGGCTAATAATGCCTGAAATAATGCATCTTTGGGAGTTTTACTAAAAACATATGCTTTTTTAAATCTTGCAAATGCAAAAAGTAGTTTTTTACTCAATATGACTATAATAGTCTTAGAATCCTGAGATAATGCGAAAAAAGCAATAAAAATGTATTCAAACATAACTTCTAAACAACACATGCAAAATGGCTAGTAATGCCCAGAGATATGTTTTTTTGTTAGTTTTACTAGAAAAATGATCTTTTGTAAGGTTTGCAAAGACACAAATTAGTTTTTTTATTCAATATAACAGTGTAACTGTCATACTAAATATGAAGGGTTTATAATCATAACTCCAAAACCAAATATGAAATTTGTCTTAAAAAGCCTTTAAAATTGAATTTATGTAAGTTTTTAGCAGAATCAGGTATTTTGGAAAGGTTGACAAATACAAATATTAGATTTTACTGGCCTCATATTGGTCACACTCAAAATGACATTTTTTGAAACATAACTCCAAAAATACACATGCAAATAGTCTAATAATGCCTAAAGAAATGCATCTTCGAGAGTTTTCCAGAAAAATAACATTTGGTAAGGTTTGCAAAAACAAAATTTGATTTGTTACTCAATTTGACAGTAATGTACTTAGAATCCTGAGATAATGCGAAAAAAGCAATAAAAATGTATTCCAACATAATTCCTAATCCAAACGTGCAAAATGTCTAAAAATGCCTGTGATATTGAATACATGTTAGTTTTACTAGATACAGTTGTTTTTCAATGGTTTGCAAATACAAAAATGAGGTTTTAATCAATATGACTGTATACTGTAAAACTCAATATGACAGTTATTTAAACATAACTCCTACACCACACTTTAAAAATGGCTAATAATGCCTGAAATAATGCATCTTTGGGAGTTTTACTAGAAACATATGCTTTTTTAAATCTTGCAAATGCAAAAAGTAGTTTTTTACTCAATATGACTATAATAGTCTTAGAATCCTGAGATAATGCGAAAAAAGCAATAAAAATGTATTCAAACATAACTTCTAAACAACACATGCAAAATGGCTAATAATGCCCAGAGATATGTTTTTTTGTTAGTTTTACTAGAAAAATGATCTTTTGTAAGGTTTGCAAAGACACAAATTAGTTTTTTTATTCAATATAACAGTGTAACTGTCATACTAAATATGAAGGGTTTATAATCATAACTCCAAAACCAAATATGAAATTTGTCTTAAAAAGCCTTTAATATTGAATTTATGTAAGTTTTAGCAGAATCAGGTATTTTGGAAAGGTTGACAAATACAAATATTAGATTTTACTGGCCTCATATTGGTCACACTCAAAATGACATTTTTTGAAACATAACTCCAAAAATACACATGCAAAATGTCTAATAATGCCTGAAGAAATGCATCTTCAAGAGTTTTCCTGAAAAAAAAAAACATTTGGTAAGGTTTGCAAAAACAAAATTTGATTTGTTACTCAATTCGATTAAAAAGGAACTTAGAATCCTGAGATAATGCGAAAAAAGCAATAAAAATGTATTCCAACATAATTCCTAATCCAAACGTGCAAAATGTCTAAAAATGCCTGTGATATTGAATACATGTGAGTTTTACTAGATACAGTTGTTTTTCAATGGTTTGCAAATACAAAAATGAGGTTTTACTCAATATGACTGTATACTGTAACACTCAATATGACAGTTATTTAAACATAACTCCTAAACCACACATTAAAAATGGCTAATAATGCCTGAAATAATGCATCTTTGGGAGTTTTACTCGAAACATATGCTTTTTTAAATCTTGCAAATGCAAAAAGTAGTTTTTTACTCAATATGACTATAATAGTCTTAGAATCCTGAGATAATGCGAAAAAAGCAATACAAATGTATTCAAACATAACTTCTAAACAACACATGCAAAATGGCTAATAATGCCCAGAGATAAGTTTTTTTGTTAGTTTTACAAGAAAAATGATCTTTTGTAAGGTTTGCAAAGACACAAATTAGTTTTTTTATTCAATATAACAGTGTAACTGTCATACTAAATATGAAGGGTTTATAATCATAACTCCAAAACCAAATATGAAATTTGTCTTAAAAAGCCTTTAATATTGAATTCATGTAAGTTTTAGCAGAATCAGGTATTTTGGAAAGGTTGACAAATACAAATATTAGATTTTACTGGCCTCATATTGGTCACACTCAAAATGACATTTTTTGAAACATAACTCCAAAAATACACATGCAAATAGTCTAATAATGCCTAAAGAAATGCATCTTCGAGAGTTTTCCAGAAAAAAAACATTTGGTAAGGTTTGCAAAAAAAAAAATTTGATTTGTTACTCAATTTGACAGTAATGTACTTAGAATCCTGAGATAATGCGAAAAAAGCAATAAAAATGTATTCCAACATAATTCCTAATCCAAACGTGCAAAATGTCTAAAAATGCCTGTGATATTCAATTGATGTGAGTTTTACTAGATACAGTTGTTTTTCAATGGTTTGCAAATACAAAAATGAGGTTTTACTCAATATGACTGTATACTGTAACACTCAATATGACAGTTATTTAAACATAACTCCTAAACCACACATTAAAAATGGCTAATAGTGCCTGAAATAATGCATCTTTGGGAGTTTTACTAAAAACATATGCTTTTTCAAATCTTGCAAATGCAAAAAGTGGTTTTTTACTCAATATGACTATAATAGTCTTAGAATCCTGAGATAATGCGAAAAAAGCAATAAAAATGTATTCCAACATAATTCCTAATCCAAACGTGCAAAATGTCTAAAAATGCCTGTGATATTCAATACATGTGAGTTTTACTAGATACAGTTGTTTTTCAATGGTTTGCAAATACAAAAATGAGGTTTTACTCAATATGACTGTATACTGTAACACTCAATATGACAGTTATTTAAACATAACTCCTAAACCACACATTAAAAATGGCTAATAATACCTGAAATAATGCATCTTTGGGAGTTTTACTAAAAACATATGCTTTTTTAAATCTTGCAAATGCAAAAAGTAGTTTTTTACTCAATATGACTATAATAGTCTTAGAATCCTGAGATAATGCGAAAAAAGCAATAAAAATGTATTCAAACATAACTTCTAAACAACACATGCAAAATGGCTAATAATGCCCAGAGATATGTTTTTTTGTTAGTTTTACTAGAAAAATTATCTTTTGTAAGGTTTGCAAAGACACAAATTAGTTTTTTTATTCAATATAACAGTGTAACTGTCATACTAAATATGAAAGGTTTATAATCATAACTCCAAAACCAAATATGAAATTTGTCTTAAAAAGCCTTTAATATTGAATTTATGTAAGTTTTAGCAGAATCAGGTATTTTGGAAAGGTTGACGAATACAAATATTAGATTTTACTGGCCTCATATTGGTCACACTCAAAATGACATTTTTTGAAACATAACTCCAAAAATACACATGCAAATAGTCTAATAATGCCTGAAGAAATGCATCTTCGAGAGTTTTCCAGAAAAAAAACATTTGGTAAGGTTTGCAAAAACAAAATTTGATTTGTTACTCAGTTTGACAGTAATGTACTTAGAATCCTGAGATAATGCGAAAAAAGCAATAAAAATGTATTCCAACATAATTCCTAATCCAAACGTGCAAAATGTCTAAAAATGCCTGTGATATTCAATTGATGTGAGTTTTACTAGATACAGTTGTTTTTCAATGGTTTGCAAATACAAAAATGAGGTTTTACTCAATATGACTGTATACTGTAACACTCAATATGACAGTTATTTAAACATAACTCCTAAACCACACATTAAAAATGGCTAATAGTGCCTGAAATAATGCATCTTTGGGAGTTTTACCAAAAACATATGCTTTTTTAAATCTTGCAAATGCAAAAAGTAGTTTTTTACTCAATATGACTATAATAGTCTTAGAATCCTGAGATAATGCGAAAAAAGCAATAAAAATGTATTCAAACATAACTTCTAAACAACACATGCAAAATGGCTAATAATGCCCAGAGATATGTTTTTTTGTTAGTTTTACTAGAAAAATTATCTTTTGTAAGGTTTGCAAAGACACAAATTAGTTTTTTTATTCAATATAACAGTGTAACTGTCATACTAAATATGAAGGGTTTATAATCATAACTCCAAAACCAAATATGAAATTTGTCTTAAAAAGCCTTTAATATTGAATTTATGTAAGTTTTAGCAGAATCAGGTATTTTGGAAAGGTTGACGAATACAAATATTAGATTTTACTGGCCTCATATTGGTCACACTCAAAATGACATTTTTTGAAACATAACTCCAAAAATACACATGCAAATAGTCTAATAATGCCTGAAGAAATGCATCTTCGAGAGTTTTCCAGAAAAAAAACATTTGGTAAGGTTTGCAAAAACAAAATTTGATTTGTTACTCAATTTGACAGTAATGTACTTAGAATCCCGAGATAATGCGAAAAAAGCAATAAAAATGTATTCCAACATAATTCCTAATCCAAACGTGCAAAATGTCTAAAAATGCCTGTGATATTCAATTGATGTGAGTTTTACTAGATACAGTTGTTTTTCAATGGTTTGCAAATACAAAAATGAGGTTTTTCTCAATATGACTGTATACTGTAACACTCAATATGACAGTTATTTAAACATAACTCCTAAACCACACATTAAAAATGGCTAATAATGCCTGAAATAATGCATCTTTGGGAGTTTTACTAAAAACATATGCTTTTTTAAATCTTGCAAATGCAAAAAGTAGTTTTTTACTCAATATGACTATAATAGTCTTAGAATCCTGAGATAATGCGAAAAAAGCAATAAAAATGTATTCAAACATAACTTCTAAACAACACATGCAAAATGGCTAATAATGCCCAGAGATATGTTTTTTTGTTAGTTTTACTAGAAAAATGATATTTTGTAAGGTTTGCAAAGACACAAATTAGTTTTTTTATTCAATATAACAGTGTAACTGTCATACTAAATATGAAGGGTTTATAATCATAACTCCAAAACCAAATATGAAATTTGTCTTAAAAAGCCTTTAATATTGAATTTATGTAAGTTTTAGCAGAATCAGGTATTTTGGAAAGGTTGACAAATACAAATATTAGATTTTACTGGCCTCATATTGGTCACACTCAAAATGACATTTTTTGAAACATAACTCCAAAAATACACATGCAAAATGTCTAATAATGCCTGAAGAAATGCATCTTCAAGAGTTTTCCTGAAAAAAAAAAACATTTGGTAAGGTTTGCAAAAACAAAATTTGATTTGTTACTCAATTCGATTAAAAAGGAACTTAGAATCCTGAGATAATGCGAAAAAAGCAATAAAAATGTATTCCAACATAATTCCTAATCCAAACGTGCAAAATGTCTAAAAATGCCTGTGATATTCAATACATGTGAGTTTTACTAGATACAGTTGTTTTTCAATGGTTTGCAAATACAAAAATGAGGTTTTACTCAATATGACTGTATACTGTAACACTCAATATGACAGTTATTTAAACATAACTCCTAAACCACACATTAAAAATGGCTAATAATGCCTGAAATAATGCATCTTTGGGAGTTTTACTAAAAACATATGCTTTTTCAAATCTTGCAAATGCAAAAAGTTGCTTTTTACTCAATATGACTATAATAGTCTTAGAATCCTGAGATAATGCGAAAAAAGCAATACAAATGTATTCCAACATAATTCCTAATCCAAACGTGCAAAATGTCTAAAAATGCCTGTGATATTGAATACATGTGAGTTTTACTAGATACAGTTGTTTTTCAATGGTTTGCAAATACAAAAATGAGGTTTTACTCAATATGACTGTATACTGTAACACTCAATATGACAGTTATTTAAACATAACTCCTAAACCACACATTAAAAATGGCTAATAATGCCTGAAATAATGCATCTTTGGGAGTTTTACTAAAAACATATGCTTTTTTAAATCTTGCAAATGCAAAAAGTAGTTTTTTACTCAATATGACTATAATAGTCTTAGAATCCTGAGATAATGCGAAAAAAGCAATAAAAATGTATTCAAACATAACTTCTAAACAACACATGCAAAATGGCTAATAATGCCCAGAGTTATGTTTTTTTGTTAGTTTTACTAGAAAAATGATCTTTTGTAATGTTTGCAAAGACACAAATTAGTTTTTTTATTCAATATAACAGTGTAACTGTCATACTAAATATGAAAGGTTTATAATCATAACTCCAAAACCAAATATGAAATTTGTCTTAAAAAGCCTTTAATATTGAATTTATGTAAGTTTTAGCAGAATCAGGTATTTTGGAAAGGTTGACGAATACAAATATTAGATTTTACTGGCCTCATATTGGTCACACTCAAAATGACATTTTTTGAAACATAACTCCAAAAATACACATGCAAATAGTCTAATAATGCCTGAAGAAATGCATCTTCGAGAGTTTTCCAGAAAAAAAACATTTGGTAAGGTTTGCAAAAACAAAATTTGATTTGTTACTCAATTTGACAGTAATGTACTTAGAATCCTGAGAGAATGCGAAAAAAGCAATAAAAATGTATTCCAACATAATTCCTAATCCAAACTTGCAAAATGTCTAAAAATGCCTGTGATATTCAATTGATGTGAGTTTTACTAGATACAGTTGTTTTTCAATGGTTTGCAAATACAAAAATGAGGTTTTACTCAATATGACTGTATACTGTAACACTCAATATGACAGTTATTTAAACATAACTCCTAAACCACACATTAAAAATGGCTAATAATGCCTGAAATAATGCATCTTTGGGAGTTTTACTAAAAACATATGCTTTTTTAAATCTTGCAAATGCAAAAAGTAGTTTTTTACTCAATATGACTATAATAGTCTTAGAATCCTGAGATAATGCGAAAAAAGCAATAAAAATGTATTCAAACATAACTTCTAAACAACACATGCAAAATGGCTAATAATGCCCAGAGATATGTTTTTTTGTTAGTTTTACTAGACAAATGATATTTTGTAAGGTTTGCAAAGACACAAATTAGTTTTTTTATTCAATATAACAGTGTAACTGTCATACTAAATATGAAGGGTTTATAATCATAACTCCAAAACCAAATATGAAATTTGTCTTAAAAAGCCTTTAATATTGAATTTATGTAAGTTTTAGCAGAATCAGGTATTTTGGAAAGGTTGACAAATACAAATATTAGATTTTACTGGCCTCATATTGGTCACACTCAAAATGACATTTTTTGAAACATAACTCCAAAAATACACATGCAAATGGTCTAATAATGCCTGAAGAAATGCATCTTCGAGAGTTTCCCAGAAAAAAAAACATTTGGTAAGGTTTGCAAAAACAAAATTTGATTTGTTACTCAATTTGACAGTAATGTACTTAGAATCCTGAGATAATGCGAAAAAAGCAATAAAAATGTATTCCAACATAATTCCTAATCCAAACGTGCAAAATGTCTAAAAATGCCTGTGATATTCAATACATGTGAGTTTTACTAGATACAGTTGTTTTTCAATGGTTTGCAAATACAAAAATGAGGTTTTACTCAATATGACTGTATACTGTAACACTCAATATGACAGTTATTTAAACATAACTCCTAAACCACACATTAAAAATGGCTAATAATGCCTGAAATAATGCATCTTTGGGAGTTTTACTAAAAACATATGCTTTTTTAAATCTTGCAAATGCAAAAAGTAGTTTTTTAATCAATATGACTATAATAGTCTTAGAATCCTGAGATAATGCGAAAAAAGCAATAAAAATGTATTCAAACATAACTTCTAAACAACACATGCAAAATGGCTAATAATGCCCAGATATATGTTTTTTTGTTAGTTTTACTAAAAAAATGATCTTTTGTAAGGTTTGCAAAGACACAAATTAGTTTTTGTATTCAATATAACAGTGTAACTGTCATACTAAATATGAAAGGTTTATAATCATAACTCCAAAACCAAATATGAAATTTGTCTTAAAAAGCCTTTAATATTGAATTTATGTAAGTTTTAGCAGAATCAGGTATTTTGAAAAGGTTGACAAATACAAATATTAGATTTTACTGGCCTCATATTGGTCACACTCAAAATGACATTTTTTGAAACATAACTCCAAAAATACACATGCAAAATGTCTAATAATGCCTGAAGAAATGCATCTTCAAGAGTTTTCCTGAAAAAAAAAAACATTTGGTAAGGTTTGCAAAAACAAAATTTGATTTGTTACTCAATTCGATTAAAAAGGAACTTAGAATCCTGAGATAATGCGAAAAAAGCAATAAAAATGTATTCCAACATAATTCCTAATCCAAACGTGCAAAATGTCTAAAAATGCCTGTGATATTCAATACATGTGAGTTTTACTAGATACAGTTGTTTTTCAATGGTTTGCAAATACAAAAATGAGGTTTTACTCAATATGACTGTATACTGTAACACTCAATATGACAGTTATTTAAACATAACTCCTAAACCACACATTAAAAATGGCTAATAATGCCTGAAATAATGCATCTTTGGGAGTTTTACTAAAAACATATGCTTTTTCAAATCTTGCAAATGCAAAAAGTTGTTTTTTACTCAATATGACTATAATAGTCTTAGAATCCTGAGATAATGCGAAAAAAGCAATACAAATGTATTCCAACATAATTCCTAATCCAAACGTGCAAAATGTCTAAAAATGCCTGTGATATTGAATACATGTGAGTTTTACTAGATACAGTTGTTTTTCAATGGTTTGCAAATACAAAAATTAGGTTTTACTCAATATGACTGTATACTGTAACACTCAATATGACAGTTATTTAAACATAACTCCTAAACCACACATTAAAAATGGCTAATAATGCCTGAAATAATGCATCTTTGGGAGTTTTACTAAAAACATATGCTTTTTTAAATCTTGCAAATGCAAAAAGTAGTTTTTTACTCAATATGACTATAATAGTCTTAGAATCCTGAGATAATGCGAAAAAAGCAATAAAAATGTATTCAAACATAACTTCTAAACAACACATGCAAAATGGCTAATAATGCCCAGAGTTATGTTTTTTTGTTAGTTTTACTAGAAAAATGATCTTTTGTAATGTTTGCAAAGACACAAATTAGTTTTTTTATTCAATATAACAGTGTAACTGTCATACTAAATATGAAAGGTTTATAATCATAACTCCAAAACCAAATATGAAATTTGTCTTAAAAAGCCTTTAATATTGAATTTATGTAAGTTTTAGCAGAATCAGGTATTTTGGAAAGGTTGACGAATACAAATATTAGATTTTACTGGCCTCATATTGGTCACACTCAAAATGACATTTTTTGAAACATAACTCCAAAAATACACATGCAAATAGTCTAATAATGCCTGAAGAAATGCATCTTCGAGAGTTTTCCAGAAAAAAAACATTTGGTAAGGTTTGCAAAAACAAAATTTGATTTGTTACTCAATTTGACAGTAATGTACTTAGAATCCTGAGATAATGCGAAAAAAGCAATAAAAATGTATTCCAACATAATTCCTAATCCAAACTTGCAAAATGTCTAAAAATGCCTGTGATATTCAATTGATGTGAGTTTTACTAGATACAGTTGTTTTTCAATGGTTTGCAAATACAAAAATTAGGTTTTACTCAATATGACTGTATACTGTAACACTCAATATGACAGTTATTTAAACATAACTCCTAAACCACACATTAAAAATGGCTAATAATGCCTGAAATAATGCATCTTTGGGAGTTTTACTAAAAACATATGCTTTTTTAAATCTTGCAAATGCAAAAAGTAGTTTTTTACTCAATATGACTATAATAGTCTTAGAATCCTGAGATAATGCGAAAAAAGCAATAAAAATGTATTCAAACATAACTTCTAAACAACACATGCAAAATGGCTAATAATGCCCAGAGATATGTTTTTTTTGTTAGTTTTACTAGAAAAATGATCTTTTGTAATGTTTGCAAAGACACAAATTAGTTTTTTTATTCAATATAACAGTGTAACTGTCATACTAAATATGAAAGGTTTATAATCATAACTCCAAAACCAAATATGAAATTTGTCTTAAAAAGCCTTTAATATTGAATTTATGTAAGTTTTAGCAGAATCAGGTATTTTGGAAAGGTTGACGAATACAAATATTAGATTTTACTGGCCTCATATTGGTCACACTCAAAATGACATTTTTTGAAACATAACTCCAAAAATACACATGCAAATAGTCTAATAATGCCTGAAGAAATGCATCTTCGAGAGTTTTCCAGAAAAAAAACATTTGGTAAGGTTTGCAAAAACAAAATTTGATTTGTTACTCAATTTGACAGTAATGTACTTAGAATCCTGAGATAATGCGAAAAAAGCAATAAAAATGTATTCCAACATAATTCCTAATCCAAACTTGCAAAATGTCTAAAAATGCCTGTGATATTCAATTGATGTGAGTTTTACTAGATACAGTTGTTTTTCAATGGTTTGCAAATACAAAAATTAGGTTTTACTCAATATGACTGTATACTGTAACACTCAATATGACAGTTATTTAAACATAACTCCTAAACCACACATTAAAAATGGCTAATAATGCCTGAAATAATGCATCTTTGGGAGTTTTACTAAAAACATATGCTTTTTTAAATCTTGCAAATGCAAAAAGTAGTTTTTTACTCAATATGACTATAATAGTCTTAGAATCCTGAGATAATGCGAAAAAAGCAATAAAAATGTATTCAAACATAACTTCTAAACAACACATGCAAAATGGCTAATAATGCCCAGAGATATGTTTTTTTGTTAGTTTTACTAGACAAATGATATTTTGTAAGGTTTGCAAAGACACAAATTAGTTTTTTTATTCAATATAACAGTGTAACTGTCATACTAAATATGAAGGGTTTATAATCATAACTCCAAAACCAAATATGAAATTTGTCTTAAAAAGCCTTTAATATTGAATTTATGTAAGTTTTAGCAGAATCAGGTATTTTGGAAAGGTTGACAAATACAAATATTAGATTTTACTGGCCTCATATTGGTCACACTCAAAATGACATTTTTTGAAACATAACTCCAAAAATACACATGCAAATGGTCTAATAATGCCTGAAGAAATGCATCTTCGAGAGTTTCCCAGAAAAAAAAACATTTGGTAAGGTTTGCAAAAACAAAATTTGATTTGTTACTCAATTTGACAGTAATGTACTTAGAATCCTGAGATAATGCGAAAAAAGCAATAAAAATGTATTCCAACATAATTCCTAATCCAAACGTGCAAAATGTCTAAAAATGCCTGTGATATTCAATACATGTGAGTTTTACTAGATACAGTTGTTTTTCAATGGTTTGCAAATACAAAAATGAGGTTTTACTCAATATGACTGTATACTGTAACACTCAATATGACAGTTATTTAAACATAACTCCTAAACCACACATTAAAAATGGCTAATAATGCCTGAAATAATGCATCTTTGGGAGTTTTACTAAAAACATATGCTTTTTTAAATCTTGCAAATGCAAAAAGTAGTTTTTTAATCAATATGACTATAATAGTCTTAGAATCCTGAGATAATGCGAAAAAAGCAATAAAAATGTATTCAAACATAACTTCTAAACAACACATGCAAAATGGCTAATAATGCCCAGAGATATGTTTTTTTGTTAGTTTTACTAGAAAAATGATATTTTGTAAGGTTTGCAAAGACACAAATTAGTTTTTTTATTCAATATAACAGTGTAACTGTCATACTAAATATGAAGGGTTTATAATCATAACTCCAAAACCAAATATGAAATTTGTCTTAAAAAGCCTTTAATATTGAATTTATGTAAGTTTTAGCAGAATCAGGTATTTTGGAAAGGTTGACAAATACAAATATTAGATTTTACTGGCCTCATATTGGTCACACTCAAAATGACATTTTTTGAAACATAACTCCAAAAATACACATGCAAATAGTCTAATAATGCCTGAAGAAATGCATCTTGGAGAGTTTTCCAGAAAAAAAAAACATTTGGTAAGGTTTGCAAAAACAAAATTTGATTTGTTACTCAATTTGACAGTAATGTACTTAGAATCCTGAGATAATGCGAAAAAAGCAATAAAAATGTATTCCAACATAATTCCTAATCCAAACGTGCAAAATGTCTAAAAATGCCTGTGATATTGAATACATGTTAGTTTTACTAGATACAGTTGTTTTTCAATGGTTTGCAAATACAAAAATGAGGTTTTAATCAATATGACTGTATACTGTAACACTCAATATGACAGTTATTTAAACATAACTCCTACACCACACATTAAAAATGGCTAATAATGCCTGAAATAATGCATCTTTGGGAGTTTTACTAGAAACATATGTTTTTTTAAATCTTGCAAATGCAAAAAGTAGTTTTTTACTCAATATGACTATAATAGTCTTAGAATCCTGAGATAATGCGAAAAAAGCTATAAAAATTTATTCAAACATAACTTCTAAACAACACATGCAAAATGGCTAATAATGCCCAGAGATATGTTTTTTTGTTAGTTTTACTAGAAAAATGATCTTTTGTAAGGTTTGCAAAGACACAAATTAGTTTTTGTATTCAATATAACAGTGTAACTGTCATACTAAATATGAAAGGTTTATAATCATAACTCCAAAACCAAATATGAAATTTGTCTTAAAAAGCCTTTAATATTGAATTTATGTAAGTTTTAGCAGAATCAGGTATTTTGAAAAGGTTGACAAATACAAATATTAGATTTTACTGGCCTCATATTGGTCACACTCAAAATGACATTTTTTGAAACATAACTCCAAAAATACACATGCAAAATGTCTAATAATGCCTGAAGAAATGCATCTTCAAGAGTTTTCCTGAAAAAAAAAAACATTTGGTAAGGTTTGCAAAAACAAAATTTGATTTGTTACTCAATTCGATTAAAAAGGAACTTAGAATCCTGAGATAATGCGAAAAAAGCAATAAAAATGTATTCCAACATAATTCCTAATCCAAACGTGCAAAATGTTTAAAAATGCCTGTGATATTGAATACATGTGAGTTTTACTAGATACAGTTGTTTTTCAATGGTTTGCAAATACAAAAATGAGGTTTTACTCAATATGACTGTATACTGTAACACTCAATATGACAGTTATTTAAACATAACTCCTAAACCACACATTAAAAATGGCTAATAATGCCTGAAATAATGCATCTTTGGGAGTTTTACTAGAAACATATGCTTTTTTAAATCTTGCAAATGCAAAAAGTAGTTTTTTACTCAATATGACTATAATAGTCTTAGAATCCTGAGATAATGCGAAAAAAGCAATAAAAATGTATTCAAACATAACTTCTAAACAACACATGCAAAATGGCTAATAATGCCCAGAGATATGTTTTTTTGTTAGTTTTACTAGAAAAATGATCTTTTGTAAGGTTTGCAAAGACACAAATTAGTTTTTTTATTCAATATAACAGTGTAACTGTCATACTAAATATGAAGGGTTTATAATCATAACTCCAAAACCAAATATGAAATTTGTCTTAAAAAGCCTTTAATATTGAATTTATGTAAGTTTTAGCAGAATCAGGTATTTTGGAAAGGTTGACAAATACAAATATTAGATTTTACTGGCCTCATATTGGTCACACTCAAAATGACATTTTTTGAAACATAACTCCAAAAATACACATGCAAAATGTCTAATAATGCCTGAAGAAATGCATCTTCGAGAGTTTTCCAGAAAAAAAACATTTGGTAAGGTTTGCAAAAACAAAATTTGATTTGTTTCTCAATTTGACAGTAATGTACTTAGAATCCTGAGATAATGCGAAAAAAGCAATAAAAATGTATTCCAACATAATTCCTAATCCAAATGTGCAAAATGTCTAAAAATGCCTGTGATATTGAATACATGTGAGTTTTACTAGATACAGTTGTTTTTCAATGGTTTGCAAATACAAAAATGAGGTTTTACTCAATATGACTGTATACTGTAACACTCAATGTGACAGTTATTTAAACATAACTCCTACACCACATATTAAAAATGGCTAATAATGCCTGAAATAATGCAACTTTGGGAGTTTTACTCAAAACATATGCTTTTTTAAATCTTGCAAATGCAAAAAGTCGTTTTTTACTCAATATGACTATAATAGTCTTAGAATCCTGAGATAATGCGAAAAAAGCAATACAAATATATTCAAACATAACTTCTAAACAACACATGCAAAATGGCTAATAATGCCTAGAGATATGTTTTTTTTTGTTAGTTGTACTAGAAAAATGATCTTTTTTAAGGTTTGCAAAGACACAAGTTAGTTTTTTTATTCAATATAACACGGTAACTGTCATACTAAATATGAAAGGTTTATAATCATAACTCCAAAACCGGATATGAAATTTGTCTTAAAAAGCCTTTAATATTGAATTTATGTAAGTTTTAGCAGAATCAGGTATTTTGGAAAGAATCACAAATACAAATATTAGATTTTATTGGCCTCATATTGGTCACACTCAAAATGACAGTTTTTGAAACATAACTCCAAAAATACACATGCAAAATGTCTAATAATGCCTGAAGAAATGCATCTTCAAGAGTTTTCCTGAAAAAAAAACATTTGGTAAGGTTTGCAAAAACAAAATTTGATTTGTTACTCAATTTGACAGTAATGTACTTAGAATCCTGAGATAATGCGAAAAAAGCAATAAAAATGTATTCCAACATAATTCCTAATCCAAACGTGCAAAATGTCTAAAAATGCCTGTGATATTGAATACATGTGAGTTTTACTAGATACAGTTGTTTTTCTATGGTTTGCAAATACAAAAATGAGGTTTTACTCAATATGACTGTACACTGTAACACTCAATATGACAGTTATTTAAACATAACTCCTACACCACACATGAAAAATGGCTAATAATGCCTGAAATAATGCATCTTTGGGAGTTTTACTCGAAACATATGCTTTTTTAAATCTTGCAAATGCAAAAAGTAGTTTTTTACTCAATATGACTATAATAGTCTTAGAATCCTGAGATAATGCGAAAAAAGCAATAAAAATGTATTCAAACATAACTTCTAAACAACACATGCAAAATGGCTAATAATGCCCAGAGTGATGTTTTTTTGTTAGTTTTACTAGAAAAAATGATCTTTTGTAAGGTTTGCAAAGACACAAATTAGTTTTTTTTATTCAATATAACAGAGTAACTGTCATACTATAAATATGAAAGGTTTATAATCATAACTCCAAAACCAAATATTAAATTTTTCTTAAAAAGCCTTTAATATTGAATTTATGTAAGTTTTAGCAGAATCAGGTATTTTGGAAAGGTTGACTAATACAAATATTAGGTTTTACTGGCCTCATATTGGTCACACTCAAAATTACATTTTTTGAAACATAATTCCAAAAATACACATGCAAAATGTCTAATAATGCCTGAAGAAATGCATCTTCGAGAGTTTTCCAGAAAAAAAACATTTGGTAAGGTTTGCAAAAACAAAATTTGATTTGTTACTCAATTTGACAGTAATGTACTTAGAATCCTGAGATAATGCGAAAAAAAGCAATAAAAATGTATTCCAACATAATTCCTAATCCAAACTTGCAAAATGTCTAAAAATGCCTGTGATATTGAATACATGTGAGTTTTACTAGATACAGTTGTTTTTCTATGGTTTGCAAATACAAAAATGAGGTTTTACTCAATGTGACTGTACACTGTAACACTCAATATGACAGTTATTATACATAACTCCTACACCACACATGAAAAATGGCTAATAATGCCTGAAATAATGCATCTTTGGGAGTTTTACTCGAAACATATGCTTTTTGAAATCTTGCAAATGCAAAAAGTAGTTTTTTACTCAATATGACTATAATAGTCTTAGAATCCTGAGATAATGCGAAAAGAGCAATAAAAATGTATTCAAACATAACTTCTAAACAACACATGCAAAATGGCTAATAATGCCCAGAGTAATGTTTTTTTGTTAGTTTTACTAGAAAAATTATCTTTTGTAAGGTTTGCAAAGACACAAGTTAGTTTTTTTATTCAATATAACACTGTAACTGTCATACTAAATATGAAAGGTTTATAATCATAACTCCAAAACCAAATATGAAATGTGTCTTAAAAAGCCTTTAATATTGAATTTATGTAAGTTTTAGCAGAATCAGGTATTTTGGAAAGGTTGACAAATACAAATATTAGATTTTACTGGCCTCATATTGGTCACACTCAAAATGACATTTTTTGAAACATAACTCCAAAAATACACATGCAAATAGTCTAATAATGCCTGAAGAAATGCATCTTCGAGAGTTTTCCAGAAAAAAAAACATTTGGTAAGGTTTGCAAAAACAAAATTTGATTTGTTACTCGATTTGACAGTAATGTACTTAGAATCCTGAGATAATGCGAAAAAAGCAATAAAAATGTATTCCAACATAATTCCTAATCCAAACGTGCAAAATGTCTAAAAATGCCTGTGATATTGAATACATGTGAGTTTTACTAGATACAGTTGTTTTTCAATGGTTTGCAAATACAAAAATGAGGTTTTACTCAATATGACTGTATACTGTAACACTCAATATGACAGTTATTTAAACATCACTCCTAAACCACACATTAAAAATGGCTAATGATGCCTGAAATAATGCATCTTTGGGAGTTTTACTAGAAACATATGCTTTTTGAAATCTTGCAAATGCAAAAAGTAGTTTTTTACTCAATATGACTATAATAGTCTTAGAATCCTGAGATAAAGCGAAAAAAGCAAAACAAATGTATTCAAACATAACTTCTAAACAACACATGCAAAATGGCTAATAATGCCCAGAGATATGTTTTTTTGTTAGTTTTACTAGAAAAATGATCTTTTGTAAGGTTTGCAAAGACACAAATTAGTTTTTTTATTCAATATAACAGTGTAACTGTCATACTAAATATGAAGGGTTTATAATCATAACTCCAAAACCAAATATGAAATTTGTCTTAAAAAGCCTTTAATATTGAATTTATGTAAGTTTTAGCAGAATCAGGTATTTTGGAAAGGTTGACAAATACAAATATTAGATTTTACTGGCCTCATATTGGTCACACTCAAAATGACATTTTTTGAAACATAACTCCAAAAATACACATGCAAAATGTCTAATAATGCCTGAAGAAATGCATCTTCAAGAGTTTTCCTGAAAAAAAAAAACATTTGGTAAGGTTTGCAAAAACAAAATTTGATTTGTTACTCAATTCGACAAAAATGTACTTAGAATCCTGAGATAATGCGAAAAAAGCAATAAAAATGTATTCCAACATAATTCCTAATCCAAACGTGCAAAATGTCTAAAAATGCCTGTGATATTGAATACATGTGAGTTTTACTAGATACAGTTGTTTTTCAATGGTTTGCAAATACAAGAATGAGGTTTTACTCAATATGACTGTATACTGTAACACTCAATATGACAGTTATTTAAACATAACTCCTAAACCACACATTAAAAATGGCTAATAATGCCTGAAATAATGCATCTTTGGGAGTTTTACTCGAAACATATGCTTTTTTAAATCTTGCAAATGCAAAAAGTAGTTTTTTACTCAATATGACTATAATAGTCTTAAAATCCTGAGATAATGCGAAAAAAGCAATAAAATGTATTCAAACATAACTTCTAAACAACACATGCAAAATGGCTAATAATGCCCAGAGATATGTTTTTTTGTTAGTTTTACAAGAAAAATGATCTTTTGTAAGGTTTGCAAAGACACAAATTAGTTTTTTTATTCAATATAACAGTGTAACTGTCATACTAAATATGAAGGGTTTATAATCATAACTCCAAAACCAAATATGAAATTTGTCTTAAAAAGCCTTTAATATTGAATTCATGTAAGTTTTAGCAGAATCAGGTATTTTGGAAAGGTTGACAAATACAAATATTAGATTTTACTGGCCTCATATTGGTCACACTCAAAATGACATTTTTTGAAACATAACTCCAAAAATACACATGCAAATAGTCTAATAATGCCTGAAGAAATGCATCTTCGAGAGTTTTCCAGAAAAAAAAACATTTGGTAAGGTTTGCAAAAACAAAATTTGATTTGTTACTCAATTTGACAGTAATGTACTTAGAATCCTGAGATAATGCGAAAAAAGCAATAAAAATGTATTCCAACATAATTCCTAATCCAAACGTGCAAAATGTCTAAAAATGCCTGTGATATTGAATACATGTGAGTTTTACTAGATACAGTTGTTTTTCAATGGTTTGCAAATACAAAAATGAGGTTTTAATCAATATGACTGTATAAGGTAACACTCAATATGACAGTTATTTAAACATAACTCCTACACCACACATTAAAAATTGCTAATAATGCCTGAAATAATGCATCTTTGGGAGTTTTAATCGAAACATATGCTTTTTGAAATCTTGCAAATGCAAAAAGTAGTTTTTTACTCGATATGACTATAATAGTCTTAGAATCCTGAGATAATGCGAAAAAAGCAATAAAAATGTATTCAAACACAACTTCTAAACAACACATGCAAAATGGCTAATAATGCCCAGAGATATGTTTTTTTGTTAGTTGTACTAGAACAATGATCTTTTGTAAGGTTTGCAAAGACACAAATTCGTTTTTTTATTCAATATAACAGTGTAACTGTCATACTAAATATGAAAGGTTTATAATCATAACTCCAAAACCAAATATGAAATTTGTCTTAAAAAGCCTTTAATATTGAATTTATGTAAGTTTTAGCAGAATCAGGTATTTTGAAAAGGTTGACAAATACAAATAATAGATTTTACTGGCCTCATATTGGTCACACTCAAAATGACATTTTTTGAAACATAACTCCAAAAATACACATGCAAAATGTCTAATAATGCGTGAAGAAATGCATCTTCAAGAGTTTTCCTGAAAAAAAAAACATTTGGTAAGGTTTGCAAAAACAAAATTTGATTTGGTACTCAATTCGACAAAAATGTACTTAGAATCCTGAGATAATGCGAAAAAAGCAATACAAATGTATTCTAACATGATTCCTAATCCAAAAGTGCAAAATGTCTAAAAATGCCTGTGTTATTGAATACATGTGAGTTTTACTAGATACAGTTGTTTTTCAATGGTTTGCAAATACAAAAATGAGGTTTTACTCAATATGACTGTATACTGTAACACTCAATATGACAGTTATTTAAACATAACTCCTACACCACACATGAAAAATGGCTAATAATGCCTGAAATAATGCATCTTTGGGAGTTTTACTCGAAACATATGCTTTTTTAAATCTTGCAAATGCAAAAAGTAGTTTTTTACTCAATATGACTATAATAGTCTTAGAATCCTGAGATAATGCGAAAAAAGCAATAAAAATATATTCAAACATAACTTCTAAACAACACATGCAAAATAGCTAATAATGCCTAGAGATATGTTTTTTTGTTAGTTGTACTAGAAAAATGATCTTTTGTAAGGTTTGCAAAGACACAAGTTAGTTTTTTTATTCAATATAACACTGTAACTGTCATACTAAATATGAAAGGTTTATAATCATAACTCCAAAACCAAATATGAAATGTGTCTTAAAAAGCCTTTAATATTGAATTTATGTAAGTTTTAGCAGAATCAGGTATTTTGGAAAGGTTGACAAATACAAATATTAGATTTTACTGGCCTCATATTGGTCACACTCAAAATGACATTTTTTGAAACATAACTCCAAAAATACACATGCAAATAGTCTAATAATGCCTGAAGAAATGCATCTTCGAGAGTTTTCCAGAAAAAAAAACATTTGGTAAGGTTTGCAAAAACAAAATTTGATTTGTTACTCAATTTGACAGTAATGTACTTAGAATCCTGAGATAATGCGAAAAAAGCAATAAAAATGTATTCCAACATAATTCCTAATCCAAACGTGCAAAATGTCTAAAAATGCCTGTGATATTGAATACATGTTAGTTTTACTAGATACAGTTGTTTTTCAATGGTTTGCAAATACAAAAATGAGGTTTTAATCAATATGACTGTATACTGTAACACTCAATATGACAGTTATTTAAACATAACTCCTACACCACACATTAAAAATGGCTAATAATGCCTGAAATAATGCATCTTTGGGAGTTTTACTAGAAACATATGCTTTTTTAAATCTTGCAAATGCAAAAAGTAGTTTTTTACTCAATATGACTATAATAGTCTTAGAATCCTGAGATAATGCGAAAAAAGCAATAAAAATGTATTCAAACATAACTTCTAAACAACACATGCAAAATGGCTAATAATGCCCAGAGATATGTTTTTTTGTTAGTTTTACTAGAAAAATGATCTTTTGTAAGGTTTGCAAAGACACAAATTAGTTTTTGTATTCAATATAACAGTGTAACTGTCATACTAAATATGAAAGGTTTATAATCATAACTCCAAAACCAAATATGAAATTTGTCTTAAAAAGCCTTTAATATTGAATTTATGTAAGTTTTAGCAGAATCAGGTATTTTGAAAAGGTTGACAAATACAAATAATAGATTTTACTGGCCTCATATTGGTCACACTCAAAATGACATTTTTTGAAACATAACTCCAAAAATACACATGCAAAATGTCTAATAATGCCTGAAGAAATGCATCTTCAAGAGTTTTCCTGAAAAAAAAAACATTTGGTAAGGTTTGCAAAAACAAAATTTGATTTGGTACTCAATTCGACAAAAATGTACTTAGAATCCTGAGATAATGCGAAAAAAGCAATAAAAATGTATTCCAACATAATTCCTAATCCAAACGTGCAAAATGTCTAAAAATGCCTGTGATATTGAATACATGTGAGTTTTACTAGATACAGTTGTTTTTCAATGGTTTGCAAATACAAAAATGAGGTTTTAATCAATATGACTGTATACTGTAACACTCAATATGACAGTTATTTAAACATA
Source organism: Nerophis ophidion (assembly GCF_033978795.1). Taxonomy (NCBI): domain Eukaryota; kingdom Metazoa; phylum Chordata; class Actinopteri; order Syngnathiformes; family Syngnathidae; genus Nerophis; species Nerophis ophidion. Next base: position 266,129 of record NW_026906976.1, on the reverse strand, counting down.
ACTCCTACACCACACATTAAAAATGGCTAAAAATGCCTGAAATAATGCATCTTTGGGAGTTTTACTAGAAACATATGCTTTTTTAAATCTTGCAAATGCAAAAAGTAGTTTTTTACTCAATATGACTATAATAGTCTTAGAATCCTGAGATAATGCGAAAAAAGCAATAAAAATGTATTCAAACATAACTTCTAAACAACATATGCAAAATGGCTAATAATGCCCAGAGATATGTTTTTTTGTTAGTTGTACTAGAAAAATGATCTTTTGTAAGGTTTGCAAAGACACAAATTAGTTTTTTTATTCAATATAACAGTGTAACTGTCATACTAAATATGAAAGGTTTATAATCATAACTCCAAAACCAAATATGAAATTTGTCTTAAAAAGCCTTTAATATTGAATGTATGTAAGTTTTAGCAGAATCAGGTATTTTGGAAAGGTTGACAAATACAAATATTAGATTTTACTGGCCTCATATGGGTCACACTCAAAATGACATTTTTTGAAACATAACTCCAAAAATACACATGCAAATAGTCTAATAATGCCTGAAGAAATGCATCTTCGAGAGTTTTCCAGAAAAACAACATTTGGTAAGGTTTGCAAAAACAAAATTTGATTTGTTACTCAATTTGACAGTAATGTACTTAGAATCTTGAGATAATGCGAAAAAAGCAATAAAAATGTATTCCAACATAATTCCTAATCCAAACGTGCAAAATGTCTAAAAATGCCTGTGATATTGAATACATGTTAGTTTTACTAGATACAGTTGTTTTTCTATGGTTTGCAAATACAAAAATGAGGGTTTACTCAATATGACTGTACACTGTAACACTCAATATGACAGTTATTTAAACATAACTCCTACACCACACATGAAAAATGGCTAATAATGCCTGAAATAATGCATATTTGGGAGTTTTACTCGAAACATATGCTTTTTTAAATCTTGCAAATGCAAAAAGAATTTTTTTACTCAAAAGACTATAATAGTCTTAGAATCCTGAGATAATGCGAAAAAAGCAATAAAAATGTATTCAAACATAACTTCTAAACAACACATGCAAAATGGCTAATAATGCCCAGAGATATGTTTTTTTGTTAGTTGTACTAGAAAAATGATCTTTTGTAAGGTTTGCAAAGACACAAATTTGTTTTTTTATGCAATATAACAGTGTAACCGTCATACTAAATATGAAAGGTTTATAATCATAACTCCAAAACCAAATATGAAATTTGTCTTAAAAAGCCTATAATATTGAATTTATGTAAGTTTTAGCAGAATCAGGTATTTTGGAAAGGTTGACAAATACAAATATTAGATTTTACTGGCCTCATATTAGTCACACTCAAAATGACATTTTTTGAAACATAACTCCAAAAATACACATGCAAATAGTCTAATAATGCCTGAGGAAATGCATCTTCAAGAGTTTTCCAGAAAAAAAACATTTGGTAAGGTTTGCACAAACAAAATTTTATTTGTTACTCAATTTGACAGTAATGTACTTAGAATCCTGAGATAATGCGAAAAAAGCAATAAAAATGTATTCCAACATAATTCCTAATCCAAAATGGCAAAATGTCTAAAAATGCCTGTGATATTGAATACATGTGAGTTTTACTAGATACAGTTGTTTTTCAATGGTTTGCAAATACAAAAATGAGGTTTTACTCAATATGACTGTACACTGTAACACTCAATATGACAGTTATTTAAACATAACTCCTACACCACACATGAAAAATTGCTAATAATGCCTGAAATAATGCATCTTTGGGAGTTTTACTCGAAACATATGCTTTTTTGAATTTTAAAAATGCAAAAACTAGTTTTTTACTCAATATGACTATAATAGTCTTAGAATCCTGAGATAATGCGAAAAAAGCAATAAAAATGTATTCAAGCATAACTTCTAAACAACACATGCAAAATGGCTAATAATGCCTAGAGATACGTTTTTTTGTTAGTTTTACTAGAAAAATGATCTTTTGTAAGGTTTGCAAAGACACAAGTTAGTTTTTTTATTCAATATAACACTGTAACTGTCATACTAAATATGAAAGGTTTATAATCTTAACTCCAAAACCAAATATGAAATTTGTCTTAAAAAGCCTTTAATATTGAATTTATGTAAGTTTTAGCAGAATCAGGTATTTTGGAAAGGTTGACAAATACAAATATTAGATTTTACTGGCCTCATATTGGTCACACTCAAAATGAGATCTTTTGAAACATAACTCCAAAAATACACATGCAAATAGTCTAATTATGCCTGAAGAAATGCATCTTCGAGAGTTTTCCAGAAAAAAAAACATTTGGTAAGGTTTGCAAAAACAAAATTTGATTTGTTACTCAATTTGACAGTAATGTACTTAGAATCCTGAGATAATGCGAAAAAAGCAATAAAAATGTATTCCAACATAATTCCTAATCCAAACGTGCAAAATGTCTAAAAATGCCTGTGATATTGAATACATGTGAGTTTTACTAGATACAGTTGTTTTTCAATGGTTTGCAAATACAAAAATGAGGTTTTAATCAATATGACTGTATAAGGTAACACTCAATATGACAGTTATTTAAACATAACTCCTACACCACACATTAAAAATTGCTAATAATGCCTGAAATAATGCATCTTTGGGAGTTTTAATCGAAACATATGCTTTTTGAAATCTTGCAAATGCAAAAAGTAGTTTTTTACTCGATATGACTATAATAGTCTTAGAATCCTGAGATAATGCGAAAAAAGCAATAAAAATGTATTCAAACACAACTTCTAAACAACACATGCAAAATGGCTAATAATGCCCAGAGATATGTTTTTTTGTTAGTTGTACTAGAACAATGATCTTTTGTAAGGTTTGCAAAGACACAAATTCGTTTTTTTATTCAATATAACAGTGTAACTGTCATACTAAATATGAAAGGTTTATAATCATAACTCCAAAACCAAATATGAAATTTGTCTTAAAAAGCCTTTAATATTGAATTTATGTAAGTTTTAGCAGAATCAGGTATTTTGAAAAGGTTGACAAATACAAATAATAGATTTTACTGGCCTCATATTGGTCACACTCAAAATGACATTTTTTGAAACATAACTCCAAAAATACACATGCAAATAGTCTAATAATGCCTGAAGAAATGCATCTTCAAGAATTTTCCTGAAAAAAAAAACATTTGGTAAGGTGTGCAAGAAAAAAATTTCATTTGTTTCTGAACTTGACAGTAATGTACTTAGAATCCTGAGATAATGCGAAAAAAGCAATAAAAATGTATTCCAACATAATTCCTAATCCAAACGTGCAAAATGTCTAAAAATGCCTGTGATATTGAATACATTTGAGTTTTACTAGATACAGTTGTTTTTCAATGGTTTGCAAATACAAAAATGAGGTTTTAATCAATATGACTGTATACTGTAACACTCAATATGACAGTTATTTAAACATAACTCCTACACCACACATTAAAAATGGCTAAAATGCCTGAAATAATGCATCTTTGGGAGTTTTACTAGAAACATATGCTTTTTTAAATCTTGCAAATGCAAAAAGTAGTTTTTTACTCAATATGACTATAATAGTCTTAGAATCCTGAGATAATGCGAAAAGAGCAATAAAAATATATTCAAACATAACTTCTAAACAACACATGCAAAAATGCTAATAATGCCCAGAGTAATGTTTTTTTGTTAGTTTTACTAGAAAAATGATCTTTTGTAAGGTTTGCAAAGACACAAGTTAGTTTTTTTATTCAATATAACACTGTAACTGTCATACTAAATATGAAAGGTTTATAATCATAACTCCAAAACCAAATATGAAATGTGTCTTAAAAAGCCTTTAATATTGAATTTATGTAAGTTTTACCAGAATCAGGTATTTTGGAAAGGTTGACAAATACAAATATTAGATTTTACTGGCCTCATATTGGTCACACTCAAAATGACATTTTTTGAAACATAACTCCAAAAATACACATGCAAATAGTCTAATAATGCCTGAAGAAATGCATCTTCGAGAGTTTTCCAGAAAAAAAAACATTTGGTAAGGTTTGCAAAAACAAAATTTGATTTGTTACTCAATTTGACAGTAATGTACTTAGAATCCTGAGATAATGCGAAAAAAGCAATAAAAATGTATTCCAACATAATTCCTAATCCAAACGTGCAAAATGTCTAAAAATGCCTGTGATATTGAATACATGTTAATTTTACTAGATACAGTTGTTTTTCAATGGTTTGCAAATACAAAAATGAGGTTTTACTCAATATGACTGTATACTGTAACACTCAATATGACAGTTATTTAAACATAACTCCTAAACCACACATTAAAAATGGCTAATAATGCCTGAAATAATGCATCTTTGGGAGTTTTACTAAAAACATATGCTTTTTTAAATCTTGCAAATGCAAAAAGTAGTTTTTTACTCAATATGACTATAATAGTCTTAGAATACTGAGCTAATGCGAAAAAAGCAATAAAAATGTATTCAAACATAACTTCTAAACAACACATGCAAAATGGCTAATAATGCCCAGAGATATGTTTTTTTGTTAGTTTTACTAGAAAAATGATCTTTTGTAAGGTTTGCAAATACACAAATTTGTTTTCGTATTCAATATAACAGTGTAACTGTCATACTAAATATGAAAGGTTTATAATCTAAACTCCAAAACCAAATATGAAATTTGTCTTAAAAAGCCTTTAATATTTAATTTATGTAAGTTTTAGCAGAATCAGGTATTTTGAAAAGGTTGACAAATACAAATATTAGATTTTACTGGCCTCATATTGGTCACACTCAAAATGACATTTTTTGAAACATAACTCCAAAAATACACATGCAACATGTCTAATAATGCCTGAAGAAATGCATCTTCAAGAGTTTTCCTGAAAAAAAAAACATTTGGTAAGGTTTGCAAAAACAAAATTTGATTTGTTTCTCAATTTGACAAAAATGTACTTAGAATCCTGAGATAATGCGAAAAAAGCAATAAAAATGTATTCCAACATAATTCCTAATCCAAACGTGCAAAATGTCTAAAAATGCCTGTGATATTGAATACATGTGAGTTTTACTAGATACAGTTGTTTTTCAATGGTTTGCAAATACAAAAATGAGGTTTTACTCAATATGACTGTATACTGTAACACTCAATATGACAGTTATTTAAACATAGCTCCTAAACCACACATTAAAAATGGCTAATAATGCCTGAAATAATGCATCTTTGGGAGTTTTACTAGAAACATATGCTTTTTTAAATCTTGCAAATGCAAAAAGTAGTTTTTTACTCAATATGACTATAATAGTCTTAGAATCCTGAGATAATGCGAAAAAAGCAATAAAAATGTATTCAAACATAACTTCTAAACAACACATGCAAAATGGCTAATAATGCCCAGAGATATGTTTTTTTGTTAGTTTTACTAGAAAAATGATCTTTTGTAAGGTTTGCAAAGACACAAGTTAGTTTTTTTATTCAATATAACAGTGTAACTGTCATACTAAATATGAAGGGTTTATAATCATAACTCCTAAACCAAATATGAAATTTGTCTTAAAAAGCCTTTAATATTGAATTTATGTAAGTTTTAGCAGAATCAGGTATTTTGGAAAGGTTGACAAATACAAATATTAGATTTTACTGGCCTCATATTGGTCACACTCAAAATGACATCTTTTGAAACATAACTCCAAAAATACACATGCAAATAGTCTAATAATGCCTAAAGAAATGCATCTTCGAGAGTTTTCCAGAAAAAAAACATTTGGTAAGGTTTGCAAAAAAAAAATTTGATTTGTTACTCAATTTGACAGTAATGTACTTAGAATCCTGAGATAATGCGAAAAAAGCAATAAAAATGTATTCCAACATAATTCCTAATCCAAACGTGCAAAATGTCTAAAAATGCCTGTGATATTCAATACATGTGAGTTTTACTAGATACAGTTGTTTTTCAATGGTTTGCAAATACAAAAATGAGGTTTTAATCAATATGACTGTATACTGTAACACTCAATATGACAGTTATTTAAACATAACTCCTACACCACACATTAAAAATGGCTAATAATGCCTGAAATAATGCAGCTTTGGGAGTTTTACTAGAAACATATGGTTTTTTAAATCTTGCAAATGCAAAAAGTAGTTTTTTACTCAATATGACTATAATAGTCTTAGAATCCTGAGATAATGCGAAAAAAGCAATAAAAATGTATTCAAACACAACTTCTAAACAACACATGCAAAATGGCTAATAATGCCCAGAGATATGTTTTTTTGTTAGTTGTACTAGAACAATGATCTTTTGTAAGGTTTGCAAAGACACAAATTAGTTTTTTTATTCAATATAACAGTGTAACTGTCATACTAAATATGAAAGGTTTATAATCATAACTCCAAAACCAAATATGAAATTTGTCTTAAAAAGCCTTTAATATTGAATTTATGTAAGTTTTAGCAGAATCAGGTATTTTGGAAAGGTTGACAAATACAAATATTAGATTTTACTGGCCTCATATTGGTCACACTCAAAATGACAGTTTTTGAAACATAACTCCAAAAATACACATGCAAAATGTCTAATAATGCCTGAAGAAATGCATCTTCAAGAGTTTTCCTGAAAAAAAAAACATTTGGTAAGGTTTGCAAAAACAAAATTTGATTTGTTACTCAATTTGACAGTAATGTACTTAGAATCCTGAGATAATGCGAAAAAAGCAATAAAAATGTATTCCAACATAATTCCTAATCCAAACGTGCAAAATGTCTAAAAATGCCTGTGATATTCAATACATGTGAGTTTTACTAGATACAGTTGTTTTTCAATGGTTTGCAAATACAAAAATGAGGTTTTACTCAATATGACTGTACACTGTAACACTCAATATGACAGTTATTTAAACATAACTCCTACACCACACATTAAAAATGGCTAATAATGCCTGAACTAATGCATCTTTGGGAGTTTTACTCGAAACATATGCTTTTTTGAAATTTGCAAATGCAAAAAGTAGTTTTTTACTCAATATGACTATAATAGTCTTAGAATCCTGAGATAATGCGAAAAAAGCAATAAAAATGTATTCAAACATAACTTCTAAACAACACATGCAAAATGGCTAATAATGCCCAGAGATATGTTTTTTTGTTAGTTGTACTAGAAAAATGATCTTTTGTAAGGTTTGCAAAGACACAAATTAGTTTTTTTATTCAATATAACAGTGTAACTGTCATACTAAATATGAAGGGTTTATAATCATAACTCGAAAACCAAATATGAAATTTGTCTTAAAAAGCCTTTAATATTGAAATTATGTAAGTTTTAGCAGAATCAGGTATTTTGGAAAGGTTGACAAATACAAATATTAGATTTTACTGGCCTCATATTAGTCACACTCAAAATGACATTTTTTGAAACATAACTCCAAAAATACACATGCAAATAGTCTAATAATGCCTGAGGAAATGCATCTTCAAGAGTTTTCCAGAAAAAAAACATTTGGTAAGGTTTGCACAAACAAAATTTTATTTGTTACTCAATTTGACAGTAATGTACTTAGAATCCTGAGATAATGCGAAAAAAGCAATAAAAATGTATTCCAACATAATTCCTAATCCAAAATGGCAAAATGTCTAAAAATGCCTGTGATATTGAATACATGTGAGTTTTACTAGATACAGTTGTTTTTCAATGGTTTGCAAATACAAAAATGAGGTTTTACTCAATATGACTGTACACTGTAACACTCAATATGACAGTTATTTAAACATAACTCCTACACCACACATGAAAAATTGCTAATAATGCCTGAAATAATGCATCTTTGGGAGTTTTACTCGAAACATATGCTTTTTTGAATTTTAAAAATGCAAAAACTAGTTTTTTACTCAATATGACTATAATAGTCTTAGAATCCTGAGATAATGCGAAAAAAGCAATAAAAATGTATTCAAGCATAACTTCTAAACAACACATGCAAAATGGCTAATAATGCCTAGAGATACGTTTTTTTGTTAGTTTTACTAGAAAAATGATCTTTTGTAAGGTTTGCAAAGACACAAGTTAGTTTTTTTATTCAATATAACACTGTAACTGTCATACTAAATATGAAAGGTTTATAATCTTAACTCCAAAACCAAATATGAAATTTGTCTTAAAAAGCCTTTAATATTGAATTTATGTAAGTTTTAGCAGAATCAGGTATTTTGGAAAGGTTGACAAATACAAATATTAGATTTTACTGGCCTCATATTGGTCACACTCAAAATGAGATCTTTTGAAACATAACTCCAAAAATACACATGCAAATAGTCTAATTATGCCTGAAGAAATGCATCTTCGAGAGTTTTCCAGAAAAAAAAACATTTGGTAAGGTTTGCAAAAACAAAATTTGATTTGTTACTCAATTTGACAGTAATGTACTTAGAATCCTGAGATAATGCGAAAAAAGCAATAAAAATGTATTCCAACATAATTCCTAATCCAAACGTGCAAAATGTCTAAAAATGCCTGTGATATTGAATACATGTGAAATTTACTAGATACAGTTGTTTTTCAATGGTTTGCAAATACAAAAATGAGGTTTTAATCAATATGACTGTATAAGGTAACACTCAATATGACAGTTATTTAAACATAACTCCTACACCACACATTAAAAATTGCTAATAATGCCTGAAATAATGCATCTTTGGGAGTTTTAATCGAAACATATGCTTTTTGAAATCTTGCAAATGCAAAAAGTAGTTTTTTACTCGATATGACTATAATAGTCTTAGAATCCTGAGATAATGCGAAAAAAGCAATAAAAATGTATTCAAACACAACTTCTAAACAACACATGCAAAATGGCTAATAATGCCCAGAGATATGTTTTTTTGTTAGTTGTACTAGAACAATGATCTTTTGTAAGGTTTGCAAAGACACAAATTCGTTTTTTTATTCAATATAACAGTGTAACTGTCATACTAAATATGAAAGGTTTATAATCATAACTCCAAAACCAAATATGAAATTTGTCTTAAAAAGCCTTTAATATTGAATTTATGTAAGTTTTAGCAGAATCAGGTATTTTGAAAAGGTTGACAAATACAAATAATAGATTTTACTGGCCTCATATTGGTCACACTCAAAATGACATTTTTTGAAACATAACTCCAAAAATACACATGCAAATAGTCTAATAATGCCTGAAGAAATGCATCTTCAAGAATTTTCCTGAAAAAAAAAACATTTGGTAAGGTGTGCAAGAAAAAAATTTCATTTGTTTCTGAACTTGACAGTAATGTACTTAGAATCCTGAGATAATGCGAAAAAAGCAATAAAAATGTATTCCAACATAATTCCTAATCCAAACGTGCAAAATGTCTAAAAATGCCTGTGATATTGAATACATTTGAGTTTTACTAGATACAGTTGTTTTTCAATGGTTTGCAAATACAAAAATGAGGTTTTAATCAATATGACTGTATACTGTAACACTCAATATGACAGTTATTTAAACATAACTCCTACACCACACATTAAAAATGGCTAAAATGCCTGAAATAATGCATCTTTGGGAGTTTTACTAGAAACATATGCTTTTTTAAATCTTGCAAATGCAAAAAGTAGTTTTTTACTCAATATGACTATAATAGTCTTAGAATCCTGAGATAATGCGAAAAGAGCAATAAAAATATATTCAAACATAACTTCTAAACAACACATGCAAAAATGCTAATAATGCCCAGAGTAATGTTTTTTTGTTAGTTTTACTAGAAAAATGATCTTTTGTAAGGTTTGCAAAGACACAAGTTAGTTTTTTTATTCAATATAACACTGTAACTGTCATACTAAATATGAAAGGTTTATAATCATAACTCCAAAACCAAATATGAAATGTGTCTTAAAAAGCCTTTAATATTGAATTTATGTAAGTTTTACCAGAATCAGGTATTTTGGAAAGGTTGACAAATACAAATATTAGATTTTACTGGCCTCATATTGGTCACACTCAAAATGACATTTTTTGAAACATAACTCCAAAAATACACATGCAAATAGTCTAATAATGCCTGAAGAAATGCATCTTCGAGAGTTTTCCAGAAAAAAAAACATTTGGTAAGGTTTGCAAAAACAAAATTTGATTTGTTACTCAATTTGACAGTAATGTACTTAGAATCCTGAGATAATGCGAAAAAAGCAATAAAAATGTATTCCAACATAATTCCTAATCCAAACGTGCAAAATGTCTAAAAATGCCTGTGATATTGAATACATGTTAATTTTACTAGATACAGTTGTTTTTCAATGGTTTGCAAATACAAAAATGAGGTTTTACTCAATATGACTGTATACTGTAACACTCAATATGACAGTTATTTAAACATAACTCCTAAACCACACATTAAAAATGGCTAATAATGCCTGAAATAATGCATCTTTGGGAGTTTTACTAAAAACATATGCTTTTTTAAATCTTGCAAATGCAAAAAGTAGTTTTTTACTCAATATGACTATAATAGTCTTAGAATACTGAGCTAATGCGAAAAAAGCAATAAAAATGTATTCAAACATAACTTCTAAACAACAGATGCAAAATGGCTAATAATGCCCAGAGATATGTTTTTTTGTTAGTTTTACTAGAAAAATGATCTTTTGTAAGGTTTGCAAATACACAAATTTGTTTTCGTATTCAATATAACAGTGTAACTGTCATACTAAATATGAAAGGTTTATAATCTAAACTCCAAAACCAAATATGAAATTTGTCTTAAAAAGCCTTTAATATTTAATTTATGTAAGTTTTAGCAGAATCAGGTATTTTGAAAAGGTTGACAAATACAAATATTAGATTTTACTGGCCTCATATTGGTCACACTCAAAATGACATTTTTTGAAACATAACTCCAAAAATACACATGCAACATGTCTAATAATGCCTGAAGAAATGCATCTTCAAGAGTTTTCCTGAAAAAAAAAACATTTGGTAAGGTTTGCAAAAACAAAATTTGATTTGTTTCTCAATTTGACAAAAATGTACTTAGAATCCTGAGATAATGCGAAAAAAGCAATAAAAATGTATTCCAACATAATTCCTAATCCAAACGTGCAAAATGTCTAAAAATGCCTGTGATATTGAATACATGTGAGTTTTACTAGATACAGTTGTTTTTCAATGGTTTGCAAATACAAAAATGAGGTTTTACTCAATATGACTGTATACTGTAACACTCAATATGACAGTTATTTAAACATAGCTCCTAAACCACACATTAAAAATGGCTAATAATGCCTGAAATAATGCATCTTTGGGAGTTTTACTAGAAACATATGCTTTTTTAAATCTTGCAAATGCAAAAAGTAGTTTTTTACTCAATATGACTATAATAGTCTTAGAATCCTGAGATAATGCGAAAAAAGCAATAAAAATGTATTCAAACATAACTTCTAAACAACACATGCAAAATGGCTAATAATGCCCAGAGATATGTTTTTTTGTTAGTTTTACTAGAAAAATGATCTTTTGTAAGGTTTGCAAAGACACAAGTTAGTTTTTTTATTCAATATAACAGTGTAACTGTCATACTAAATATGAAGGGTTTATAATCATAACTCCTAAACCAAATATGAAATTTGTCTTAAAAAGCCTTTAATATTGAATTTATGTAAGTTTTAGCAGAATCAGGTATTTTGGAAAGGTTGACAAATACAAATATTAGATTTTACTGGCCTCATATTGGTCACACTCAAAATGACATCTTTTGAAACATAACTCCAAAAATACACATGCAAATAGTCTAATAATGCCTAAAGAAATGCATCTTCGAGAGTTTTCCAGAAAAAAAACATTTGGTAAGGTTTGCAAAAAAAAAATTTGATTTGTTACTCAATTTGACAGTAATGTACTTAGAATCCTGAGATAATGCGAAAAAAGCAATAAAAATGTATTCCAACATAATTCCTAATCCAAACGTGCAAAATGTCTAAAAATGCCTGTGATATTCAATACATGTGAGTTTTACTAGATACAGTTGTTTTTCAATGGTTTGCAAATACAAAAATGAGGTTTTAATCAATATGACTGTATACTGTAACACTCAATATGACAGTTATTTAAACATAACTCCTACACCACACATTAAAAATGGCTAATAATGCCTGAAATAATGCAGCTTTGGGAGTTTTACTAGAAACATATGGTTTTTTAAATCTTGCAAATGCAAAAAGTAGTTTTTTACTCAATATGACTATAATAGTCTTAGAATCCTGAGATAATGCGAAAAAATCAATAAAAATGTATTCAAACACAACTTCTAAACAACACATGCAAAATGGCTAATAATGCCCAGAGATATGTTTTTTTGTTAGTTGTACTAGAACAATGATCTTTTGTAAGGTTTGCAAAGACACAAATTAGTTTTTTTATTCAATATAACAGTGTAACTGTCATACTAAATATGAAAGGTTTATAATCATAACTCCAAAACCAAATATGAAATTTGTCTTAAAAAGCCTTTAATATTGAATTTATGTAAGTTTTAGCAGAATCAGGTATTTTGAAAAGGTTGACAAATACAAATATTAGATTTTACTGGCCTCATATTGGTCACACTCAAAATGACAGTTTTTGAAACATAACTCCAAAAATACACATGCAAAATGTCTAATAATGCCTGAAGAAATGCATCTTCAAGAGTTTTCCTGAAAAAAAAAACATTTGGTAAGGTTTGCAAAAACAAAATTTGATTTGTTACTCAATTTGACAGTAATGTACTTAGAATCCTGAGATAATGCGAAAAAAGCAATAAAAATGTATTCCAACATAATTCCTAATCCAAACGTGCAAAATGTCTAAAAATGCCTGTGATATTCAATACATGTGAGTTTTACTAGATACAGTTGTTTTTCAATGGTTTGCAAATACAAAAATGAGGTTTTACTCAATATGACTGTACACTGTAACACTCAATATGACAGTTATTTAAACATAACTCCTACACCACACATTAAAAATGGCTAATAATGCCTGAACTAATGCATCTTTGGGAGTTTTACTCGAAACATATGCTTTTTTGAAATTTGCAAATGCAAAAAGTAGTTTTTTACTCAATATGACTATAATAGTCTTAGAATCCTGAGATAATGCGAAAAAAGCAATAAAAATGTATTCAAACATAACTTCTAAACAACACATGCAAAATGGCTAATAATGCCCAGAGATATGTTTTTTTGTTAGTTTTACTAGAAAAATTATCTTTTGTAAGGTTTGCAAAGACACAAATTAGTTTTTTTATTCAATATTACAGTGTAACTGTCATACAACATATGAAAGGTTTATAATCATAACTCCAAAACCAAATATGAAATTTGTCTTAAAAAGCCTTTAATATTTAATTTATGTAAGTTTTAGCAGAATCAGGTATTTTGGAAAGGTTGACAAATACAAATATTAGATTTTACTGGCCTCATATTAGTCACACTCAAAATGACATTTTTTGAAATATAACTCCAAAAATACACATGCAAATAGTCTAATAATGCCTGAGGAAATGCATCTTCAAGAGTTTTCCAGAAAAAAAAACATTTGGTAAGGTTTGCACGAACAAAATTTTATTTGTTACTCAATTTGACAGTAATGTACTTAGAATCCTGAGATAATGCGAAAAAAGCAATAAAAATGTATTCCAACATAATTCCTAATCCAAAATGGCAAAATGTCTAAAAATGCCTGTGATATTGAATACATGTGAGTTTTACTAGATACAGTTGTTTTTCAATGGTTTGCAAATACAAAAATGAGGTTTTACTCAATATGACTGTACACTGTAACACTCAATATGACAGTTATTTAAACATAACTCCCACACCACACATGAAAAATTGCTAATAATGCCTGAAATAATGCATCTTTGGGAGTTTTACTCGAAACATATGCTTTTTTGAATTTTAAAAATGCAAAAAGTAGTTTTTTACTCAATATGACTATAATAGTCTTAGAATCCTGAGATAATGCGAGAAAAGCAATAAAAATGTATTCAAGCATAACTTCTAAACAACACATGCAAAATGGCTAATAATGCCTAGAGATACGTTTTTTTGTTAGTTTTACTAGAAAAATGATCTTTTGTAAGGTTTGCAAAGACACAAGTTAGTTTTTTTATTCAATATAACACTGTAACTGTCATACTAAATATGAAATGTTTATAATCTTAACTCCAAAACCAAATATGAAATTTGTCTTAAAAAGCCTTTAATATTGAATTTATGTAAGTTTTAGCAGAATCAGGTATTTTGGAAAGGTTGACAAATACAAATATTAGATTTTACTGGCCTCATATTGGTCACACTCAAAATGACATCTTTTGAAACATAACTCCAAAAATACACATGCAAATAGTCTAATTATGCCTGAAGAAATGCATCTTCGAGAGTTTTCCAGAAAAAAAAAACATTTGGTAAGGTTTGCAAAAACAAAATTTGATTTGTTACTGAATTTGACAGTAATGTATTTAGAATCCTGAGATAATGCGAAAAAAGCAATAAAAATGTATTCCAACATAATTCCTAATCCAAACGTGCAAAATGTCTAAAAATGCCTGTGATATTCAATACATGTGAGTTTTACTAGATACAGTTGTTTTTCAATGGTTTGCAAATACAAAAATGAGGTTTTAATCAATATGACTGTATACTGTAACACTCAATATGACAGTTATTTAAACATAACTCCTACACCACACATTAAAAATGGCTAATAATGCCTGAAATAATGCAGCTTTGGGAGTTTTACTAGAAACATATGCTTTTTTAAATCTTGCAAATGGAAAAAAGTAGTTTTTTACTCAATATGACTATAATAGTCTTAGAATCCTGAGATAATGCGAAAAAAGCAATAAAAATGTATTCAAACATAACTTCTAAACAACACATGCAAAATGGCTAATAATGCCCAGAGATATGTTTTTTTGTTAGTTGTACTAGAAAAATGATCTTTTGTAAGGTTTGCAAAGACACAAATTAGTTTTTTTATTCAATATAACAGTGTAACTGTCATACTAAATATGAAGGGTTTATAATCATAACTCCAAAACCAAATATGAAATTTGTCTTAAAAAGCCTTTAATATTGAAATTATGTAAGTTTTAGCAGAATCAGGTATTTTGGAAAGGTTGACAAATACAAATATTAGATTTTACTGGCCTCATATTGGTCACACTCAAAATGACATTTTTTGAAACATAACTCCAAAAATACACATGCAAATAGTCTAATAATGCCTGAAGAAATGCATCTTCGAGAGTTTTCCAGAAAAAAAACATTTGGTAAGGTGTGCAAAAAAAAAATTTCATTTGTTTCTGAACTTGACAGTAATGTACTTAGAATCCTGAGATAATGCGAAAAAAGCAATAAAAATGTATTCCAACATAATTCCTAATCCAAACGTGCAAAATGTCTAAAAATGCCTGTGATATTGAATACATGTGAGTTTTACTAGATACAGTTGTTTTTCAATGGTTTGCAAATACAAAAATGAGGTTTTAATCAATATGACTGTATACTGTAACACTCAATATGACAGTTATTTAAACATAACTCCTACACCACACATTAAAAATGGCTAATAATGCCTGAAATAATGCATCTTTGGGAGTTTTACTAGAAACATATGCTTTTTTATATCTTGCAAATGCAAAAAGTAGTTTTTTACTCAATATGACTATAATAGTCTTAGAATCCTGAGATAATGCGAAAAAAGCAATAAAAATGTATTCAAACACAACTTCTAAACAACACATGCAAAATGGCTAATAATGCCCAGAGATATGTTTTTTTGTTAGTTGTACTAGAACAATGATCTTTTGTAAGGTTTGCAAAGACACAAATTAGTTTTTTTATTCAATATAACAGTGTAACTGTCATACTAAATATGAAAGGTTTATAATCATAACTCCAAAACCAAATATGAAATTTGTCTTAAAAAGCCTTTAATATTGAATGTATGTAAGTTTTAGCAGAATCAGGTATTTTGGAAAGGTTGACAAATACAAATATTAGATTTTACTGGCCTCATATGGGTCACACTCAAAATGACATTTTTTGAAACATAACTCCAAAAATACACATGCAAATAGTCTAATAATGCCTGAAGAAATGCATCTTCGAGAGTTTTCCAGAAAAACAACATTTGGTAAGGTTTGCAAAAACAAAATTTGATTTGTTACTCAATTTGACAGTAATGTACTTAGAATCTTGAGATAATGCGAAAAAAGCAATAAAAATGTATTCCAACATAATTCCTAATCCAAACGTGCAAAATGTCTAAAAATGCCTGTGATATTGAATACATGTGAGTTTTACTAGATACAGTTGTTTTTCTATGGTTTGCAAATAAAAAAATGAGGTTTTAATCAATATGACTGTATACTGTAACACTCAATATGACAGTTATTTAAACATAACTCCTACACCACACATGAAAAATGGCTAATAATGCCTGAAATCATGCATCTTTGGGAGTTTTACTAGAAACATATGCTTTTTTAAATCTTGCAAATGCAAAAAGTAGTTTTTTACTCAATATGACTATAATAGTCTTAGAATACTGAGCTAATGCGAAAAAAGCAATAAAAATGTATTCAAACATAACTTCTAAACAACACATGCAAAATGGCTAATAATGCCCAGAGATATGTTTTTTTGTTAGTTTTACTAGAAAAATGATCTTTTGTAAGGTTTGCAAATACACAAATTTGTTTTCGTATTCAATATAACAGTGTAACTGTCATACTAAATATGAAAGGTTTATAATCTAAACTCCAAAACCAAATATGAAATTTGTCTTAAAAAGCCTTTAATATTTAATTTATGTAAGTTTTAGCAGAATCAGGTATTTTGAAAAGGTTGACAAATACAAATATTAGATTTTACTGGCCTCATATTGGTCACACTCAAAATGACATCTTTTGAAACATAACTCCAAAAATACACATGCAAATAGTCTAATAATGCCTAAAGAAATGCATCTTCGAGAGTTTTCCAGAAAAAAAACATTTGGTAAGGTTTGCAAAAAAAAAATTTGATTTGTTACTCAATTTGACAGTAATGTACTTAGAATCCTGAGATAATGCGAAAAAAGCAATAAAAATGTATTCCAACATAATTCCTAATCCAAACGTGCAAAATGTCTAAAAATGCCTGTGATATTCAATACATGTGAGTTTTACTAGATACAGTTGTTTTTCAATGGTTTGCAAATACAAAAATGAGGTTTTAATCAATATGACTGTATACTGTAACACTCAATATGACAGTTATTTAAACATAACTCCTACACCACACATTAAAAATGGCTAATAATGCCTGAAATAATGCAGCTTTGGGAGTTTTACTAGAAACATATGGTTTTTTAAATCTTGCAAATGCAAAAAGTAGTTTTTTACTCAATATGACTATAATAGTCTTAGAATCCTGAGATAATGCGAAAAAAGCAATAAAAATGTATTCAAACACAACTTCTAAACAACACATGCAAAATGGCTAATAATGCCCAGAGATATGTTTTTTTGTTAGTTGTACTAGAACAATGATCTTTTGTAAGGTTTGCAAAGACACAAATTAGTTTTTTTATTCAATATAACAGTGTAACTGTCATACTAAATATGAAAGGTTTATAATCATAACTCCAAAACCAAATATGAAATTTGTCTTAAAAAGCCTTTAATATTGAATTTATGTAAGTTTTAGCAGAATCAGGTATTTTGGAAAGGTTGACAAATACAAATATTAGATTTTACTGGCCTCATATTGGTCACACTCAAAATGACAGTTTTTGAAACATAACTCCAAAAATACACATGCAAAATGTCTAATAATGCCTGAAGAAATGCATCTTCAAGAGTTTTCCTGAAAAAAAAAACATTTGGTAAGGTTTGCAAAAACAAAATTTGATTTGTTACTCAATTTGACAGTAATGTACTTAGAATCCTGAGATAATGCGAAAAAAGCAATAAAAATGTATTCCAACATAATTCCTAATCCAAACGTGCAAAATGTCTAAAAATGCCTGTGATATTCAATACATGTGAGTTTTACTAGATACAGTTGTTTTTCAATGGTTTGCAAATACAAAAATGAGGTTTTACTCAATATGACTGTACACTGTAACACTCAATATGACAGTTATTTAAACATAACTCCTACACCACACATTAAAAATGGCTAATAATGCCTGAACTAATGCATCTTTGGGAGTTTTACTCGAAACATATGCTTTTTTGAAATTTGCAAATGCAAAAAGTAGTTTTTTACTCAATATGACTATAATAGTCTTAGAATCCTGAGATAATGCGAAAAAAGCAATAAAAATGTATTCAAACATAACTTCTAAACAACACATGCAAAATGGCTAATAATGCCCAGAGATATGTTTTTTTGTTAGTTTTACTAGAAAAATGATCTTTTGTAAGGTTTGCAAAGACACAAATTAGTTTTTTTATTCAATATTACAGTGTAACTGTCATACAAAATATGAAAGGTTTATAATCATAACTCCAAAACCAAATATGAAATTTGTCTTAAAAAGCCTTTAATATTTAATTTATGTAAGTTTTAGCAGAATCAGGTATTTTGGAAAGGTTGACAAATACAAATATTAGATTTTACTGGCCTCATATTAGTCACACTCAAAATGACATTTTTTGAAACATAACTCCAAAAATACACATGCAAATAGTCTAATAATGCCTGAGGAAATGCATCTTCAAGAGTTTTCCAGAAAAAAAAACATTTGGTAAGGTTTGCACGAACAAAATTTTATTTGTTACTCAATTTGACAGTAATGTACTTAGAATCCTGAGATAATGCGAAAAAAGCAATAAAAATGTATTCCAACATAATTCCTAATCCAAAATGGCAAAATGTCTAAAAATGCCTGTGATATTGAATACATGTGAGTTTTACTAGATACAGTTGTTTTTCAATGGTTTGCAAATACAAAAATGAGGTTTTACTCAATATGACTGTACACTGTAACACTCAATATGACAGTTATTTAAACATAACTCCTACACCACACATGAAAAATTGCTAGTAATGCCTGAAATAATGCATCTTTGGGAGTTTTACTCGAAACATATGCTTTTTTGAATTTTAAAAATGCAAAAAGGAGTTTTTTACTCAATATGACTATAATAGTCTTAGAATCCTGAGATAATGCGAAAAAAGCAATAAAAATGTATTCAAGCATAACTTCTAAACAACACATGCAAAATGGCTAATAATGCCTAGAGATACGTTTTTTTGTTAGTTTTACTAGAAAAATGATCTTTTGTAAGGTTTGCAAAGACACAAGTTAGTTTTTTTATTCAATATAACACTGTAACTGTCATACTAAATATGAAATGTTTATAATCTTAACTCCAAAACCAAATATGAAATTTGTCTTAAAAAGCCTTTAATATTGAATTTATGTAAGTTTTAGCAGAATCAGGTATTTTGGAAAGGTTGACAAATACAAATATTAGATTTTACTGGCCTCATATTGGTCACACTCAAAATGACATCTTTTGAAACATAACTCCAAAAATACACATGCAAATAGTCTAATTATGCCTGAAGAAATGCATCTTCGAGAGTTTTCCAGAAAAAAAAAACATTTGGTAAGGTTTGCAAAAACAAAATTTGATTTGTTACTGAATTTGACAGTAATGTATTTAGAATCCTGAGATAATGCAAAAAAAGCAATAAAAATGTATTCCAACATAATTCCTAATCCAAACGTGCAAAATGTCTAAAAATGCCTGTGATATTCAATACATGTGAGTTTTACTAGATACAGTTGTTTTTCAATGGTTTGCAAATACAAAAATGAGGTTTTAATCAATATGACTGTATACTGTAACACTCAATATGACAGTTATTTAAACATAACTCCTACACCACACATTAAAAATGGCTAATAATGCCTGAAATAATGCAGCTTTGGGAGTTTTACTAGAAACATATGCTTTTTTAAATCTTGCAAATGGAAAAAAGTAGTTTTTTACTCAATATGACTATAATAGTCTTAGAATCCTGAGATAATGCGAAAAAAGCAATAAAAATGTATTCAAACATAACTTCTAAACAACACATGCAAAATGGCTAATAATGCCCAGAGATATGTTTTTTTGTTAGTTGTACTAGAAAAATGATCTTTTGTAAGGTTTGCAAAGACACAAATTAGTTTTTTTATTCAATATAACAGTGTAACTGTCATACTAAATATGAAGGGTTTATAATCATAACTCCAAAACCAAATATGAAATTTGTCTTAAAAAGCCTTTAATATTGAAATTATGTAAGTTTTAGCAGAATCAGGTATTTTGGAAAGGTTGACAAATACAAATATTAGATTTTACTGGCCTCATATTGGTCACACTCAAAATGACATTTTTTGAAACATAACTCCAAAAATACACATGCAAATAGTCTAATAATGCCTGAAGAAATGCATCTTCGAGAGTTTTCCAGAAAAAAAACATTTGGTAAGGTGTGCAAAAAAAAAATTTCATTTGTTTCTGAACTTGACAGTAATGTACTTAGAATCCTGAGATAATGCGAAAAAAGCAATAAAAATGTATTCCAACATAATTCCTAATCCAAACGTGCAAAATGTCTAAAAATGCCTGTGATATTGAATACATGTGAGTTTTACTAGATACAGTTGTTTTTCAATGGTTTGCAAATACAAAAATGAGGTTTTAATCAATATGACTGTATACTGTAACACTCAATATGACAGTTATTTAAACATAACTCCTACACCACACATTAAAAATGGCTAATAATGCCTGAAATAATGCATCTTTGGGAGTTTTACTAGAAACATATGCTTTTTTATATCTTGCAAATGCAAAAAGTAGTTTTTTACTCAATATGACTATAATAGTCTTAGAATCCTGAGATAATGCGAAAAAAGCAATAAAAATGTATTCAAACACAACTTCTAAACAACACATGCAAAATGGCTAATAATGCCCAGAGATATGTTTTTTTGTTAGTTGTACTAGAACAATGATCTTTTGTAAGGTTTGCAAAGACACAAATTAGTTTTTTTATTCAATATAACAGTGTAACTGTCATACTAAATATGAAAGGTTTATAATCATAACTCCAAAACCAAATATGAAATTTGTCTTAAACAGCCTTTAATATTGAATTCATGTCAGTTCTACCAGAATCAGGTATTTTGGAAAGAATCACAAATACAAATATTAGATTTCACTGGCCTCATATTGGTCACACTCAAAATGACAGTTTTTGAAACATAACTCCAAAAATACACATGCAAGATGTCTAATAATGCCTGAAGAAATGCATCTTCAAGAGTTTTCCTGAAAAAAAAAAAATTTGGTAAGGTTTGCAAAAACAACATTTGATTTGTCACTCAATTTGACAGTAATGTACTTAGAATCCTGAGATAATGAGAAAAAAGCAAGAAAAATGTATTCCAACATAGTTCCTAATCCAAACTTGCAAAATGTCTAAAAATGCCTGTGATATTGAATACATCTGAGTTTTACTAGATACAGTTGTTTTTCTATGGTTTGCAAATACAAAAATGAGGTTTTACTCAATGTGACTGTACACTGTAACACTCAATATGACAGTTATTTAAACATAACTCCTACACCACACATGAAAAATGGCTAATAATGCCTGAAATAATGCATCTTTGGGAGTTTTACTCGAAACATATGCTTTTTGAAATCTTGCAAATGCAAAAAGTAGTTTTTTACTCAATATGACTATAATAGTCTTAGAATCCTGAGATAATGCGAAAAAAGCAATAAAAATGTATTCAAACATAACTTCTAAACAACACATGCAAAATGGCTAATAATGCCCAGAGATATGTTTTTTTGTTAGTTTTACTAGAAAAATTATCTTTTGTAAGGTTTGCAAAGACACAAATTAGTTTTTTTATTCAATATTACAGTGTAACTGTCATACAACATATGAAAGGTTTATAATCATAACTCCAAAACCAAATATGAAATTTGTCTTAAAAAGCCTTTAATATTTAATTTATGTAAGTTTTAGCAGAATCAGGTATTTTGGAAAGGTTGACAAATACAAATATTAGATTTTACTGGCCTCATATTAGTCACACTCAAAATGACATTTTTTGAAATATAACTCCAAAAATACACATGCAAATAGTCTAATAATGCCTGAGGAAATGCATCTTCAAGAGTTTTCCAGAAAAAAAAACATTTGGTAAGGTTTGCACGAACAAAATTTTATTTGTTACTCAATTTGACAGTAATGTACTTAGAATCCTGAGATAATGCGAAAAAAGCAATAAAAATGTATTCCAACATAATTCCTAATCCAAACGTGCAAAATGTCTAAAAATGCCTGTGATATTGAATACATGTGAGTTTTACTAGATACAGTTGTTTTTCTATGGTTTGCAAATAAAAAAATGAGGTTTTAATCAATATGACTGTATACTGTAACACTCAATATGACAGTTATTTAAACATAACTCCTACACCACACATGAAAAATGGCTAATAATGCCTGAAATCATGCATCTTTGGGAGTTTTACTAGAAACATATGCTTTTTTAAATCTTGCAAATGCAAAAAGTAGTTTTTTACTCAATATGACTATAATAGTCTTAGAATACTGAGCTAATGCGAAAAAAGCAATAAAAATGTATTCAAACATAACTTCTAAACAACACATGCAAAATGGCTAATAATGCCCAGAGATATGTTTTTTTGTTAGTTTTACTAGAAAAATGATCTTTTGTAAGGTTTGCAAATACACGAATTTGTTTTCGTATTCAATATAACAGTGTAACTGTCATACTAAATATGAAAGGTTTATAATCTAAACTCCAAAACCAAATATGAAATTTGTCTTAAAAAGCCTTTAATATTTAATTTATGTAAGTTTTAGCAGAATCAGGTATTTTGAAAAGGTTGACAAATACAAATATTAGATTTTACTGGCCTCATATTGGTCACACTCAAAATGACATTTTTTGAAACATAACTCCAAAAATACACATGCAACATGTCTAATAATGCCTAAAGAAATGCATCTTCGAGAGTTTTCCAGAAAAAAAACATTTGGTAAGGTTTGCAAAAAAAAAATTTGATTTGTTACTCAATTTGACAGTAATGTACTTAGAATCCTGAGATAATGCGAAAAAAGCAATAAAAATGTATTCCAACATAATTCCTAATCCAAACGTGCAAAATGTCTAAAAATGCCTGTGATATTCAATACATGTGAGTTTTACTAGATACAGTTGTTTTTCAATGGTTTGCAAATACAAAAATGAGGTTTTAATCAATATGACTGTATACTGTAACACTCAATATGACAGTTATTTAAACATAACTCCTACACCACACATTAAAAATGGCTAATAATGCCTGAAATAATGCAGCTTTGGGAGTTTTACTAGAAACATATGGTTTTTTAAATCTTGCAAATGCAAAAAGTAGTTTTTTACTCAATATGACTATAATAGTCTTAGAATCCTGAGATAATGCGAAAAAAGCAATAAAAATGTATTCAAACACAACTTCTAAACAACACATGCAAAATGGCTAATAATGCCCAGAGATATGTTTTTTTGTTAGTTGTACTAGAACAATGATCTTTTGTAAGGTTTGCAAAGACACAAATTAGTTTTTTTATTCAATATAACAGTGTAACTGTCATACTAAATATGAAAGGTTTATAATCATAACTCCAAAACCAAATATGAAATTTGTCTTAAAAAGCCTTTAATATTGAATTTATGTAAGTTTTAGCAGAATCAGGTATTTTGGAAAGGTTGACAAATACAAATATTAGATTTTACTGGCCTCATATTGGTCACACTCAAAATGACAGTTTTTGAAACATAACTCCAAAAATACACATGCAAAATGTCTAATAATGCCTGAAGAAATGCATCTTCAAGAGTTTTCCTGAAAAAAAAAACATTTGGTAAGGTTTGCAAAAACAAAATTTGATTTGTTACTCAATTTGACAGTAATGTACTTAGAATCCTGAGATAATGCGAAAAAAGCAATAAAAATGTATTCCAACATAATTCCTAATCCAAACGTGCAAAATGTCTAAAAATGCCTGTGATATTCAATACATGTGAGTTTTACTAGATACAGTTGTTTTTCAATGGTTTGCAAATACAAAAATGAGGTTTTACTCAATATGACTGTACACTGTAACACTCAATATGACAGTTATTTAAACATAACTCCTACACCACACATTAAAAATGGCTAATAATGCCTGAACTAATGCATCTTTGGGAGTTTTACTCGAAACATATGCTTTTTTGAAATTTGCAAATGCAAAAAGTAGTTTTTTACTCAATATGACTATAATAGTCTTAGAATCCTGAGATAATGCGAAAAAAGCAATAAAAATGTATTCAAACATAACTTCTAAACAACACATGCAAAATGGCTAATAATGCCCAGAGATATGTTTTTTTGTTAGTTTTACTAGAAAAATGATCTTTTGTAAGGTTTGCAAAGACACAAATTAGTTTTTTTATTCAATATTACAGTGTAACTGTCATACAAAATATGAAAGGTTTATAATCATAACTCCAAAACCAAATATGAAATTTGTCTTAAAAAGCCTTTAATATTTAATTTATGTAAGTTTTAGCAGAATCAGGTATTTTGGAAAGGTTGACAAATACAAATATTAGATTTTACTGGCCTCATATTAGTCACACTCAAAATGACATTTTTTGAAACATAACTCCAAAAATACACATGCAAATAGTCTAATAATGCCTGAGGAAATGCATCTTCAAGAGTTTTCCAGAAAAAAAAACATTTGGTAAGGTTTGCACGAACAAAATTTTATTTGTTACTCAATTTGACAGTAATGTACTTAGAATCCTGAGATAATGCGAAAAAAGCAATAAAAATGTATTCCAACATAATTCCTAATCCAAAATGGCAAAATGTCTAAAAATGCCTGTGATATTGAATACATGTGAGTTTTACTAGATACAGTTGTTTTTCAATGGTTTGCAAATACAAAAATGAGGTTTTACTCAATATGACTGTACACTGTAACACTCAATATGACAGTTATTTAAACATAACTCCTACACCACACATGAAAAATTGCTAGTAATGCCTGAAATAATGCATCTTTGGGAGTTTTACTCGAAACATATGCTTTTTTGAATTTTAAAAATGCAAAAAGGAGTTTTTTACTCAATATGACTATAATAGTCTTAGAATCCTGAGATAATGCGAAAAAAGCAATAAAAATGTATTCAAGCATAACTTCTAAACAACACATGCAAAATGGCTAATAATGCCTAGAGATACGTTTTTTTGTTAGTTTTACTAGAAAAATGATCTTTTGTAAGGTTTGCAAAGACACAAGTTAGTTTTTTTATTCAATATAACACTGTAACTGTCATACTAAATATGAAATGTTTATAATCTTAACTCCAAAACCAAATATGAAATTTGTCTTAAAAAGCCTTTAATATTGAATTTATGTAAGTTTTAGCAGAATCAGGTATTTTGGAAAGGTTGACAAATACAAATATTAGATTTTACTGGCCTCATATTGGTCACACTCAAAATGACATCTTTTGAAACATAACTCCAAAAATACACATGCAAATAGTCTAATTATGCCTGAAGAAATGAATCTTCGAGAGTTTTCCAGAAAAAAAAAACATTTGGTAAGGTTTGCAAAAACAAAATTTGATTTGTTACTGAATTTGACAGTAATGTATTTAGAATCCTGAGATAATGCAAAAAAAGCAATAAAAATGTATTCCAACATAATTCCTAATCCAAACGTGCAAAATGTCTAAAAATGCCTGTGATATTCAATACATGTGAGTTTTACTAGATACAGTTGTTTTTCAATGGTTTGCAAATACAAAAATGAGGTTTTAATCAATATGACTGTATACTGTAACACTCAATATGACAGTTATTTAAACATAACTCCTACACCACACATTAAAAATGGCTAATAATGCCTGAAATAATGCAGCTTTGGGAGTTTTACTAGAAACATATGCTTTTTTAAATCTTGCAAATGGAAAAAAGTAGTTTTTTACTCAATATGACTATAATAGTCTTAGAATCCTGAGATAATGCGAAAAAAGCAATAAAAATGTATTCAAACATAACTTCTAAACAACACATGCAAAATGGCTAATAATGCCCAGAGATATGTTTTTTTGTTAGTTGTACTAGAAAAATGATCTTTTGTAAGGTTTGCAAAGACACAAATTAGTTTTTTTATTCAATATAACAGTGTAACTGTCATACTAAATATGAAGGGTTTATAATCATAACTCCAAAACCAAATATGAAATTTGTCTTAAAAAGCCTTTAATATTGAAATTATGTAAGTTTTAGCAGAATCAGGTATTTTGGAAAGGTTGACAAATACAAATATTAGATTTTACTGGCCTCATATTGGTCACACTCAAAATGACATTTTTTGAAACATAACTCCAAAAATACACATGCAAATAGTCTAATAATGCCTGAAGAAATGCATCTTCGAGAGTTTTCCAGAAAAAAAACATTTGGTAAGGTGTGCAAAAAAAAAATTTCATTTGTTTCTGAACTTGACAGTAATGTACTTAGAATCCTGAGATAATGCGAAAAAAGCAATAAAAATGTATTCCAACATAATTCCTAATCCAAACGTGCAAAATGTCTGAAAATGCCTGTGATATTGAATACATGTGAGTTTTACTAGATACAGTTGTTTTTCAATGGTTTGCAAATACAAAAATGAGGTTTTAATCAATATGACTGTATACTGTAACACTCAATATGACAGTTATTTAAACATAACTCCTACACCACACATTAAAAATGGCTAATAATGCCTGAAATAATGCATCTTTGGGAGTTTTACTAGAAACATATGCTTTTTTATATCTTGCAAATGCAAAAAGTAGTTTTTTACTCAATATGACTATAATAGTCTTAGAATCCTGAGATAATGCGAAAAAAGCAATAAAAATGTATTCAAACACAACTTCTAAACAACACATGCAAAATGGCTAATAATGCCCAGAGATATGTTTTTTTGTTAGTTGTACTAGAACAATGATCTTTTGTAAGGTTTGCAAAGACACAAATTAGTTTTTTTATTCAATATAACAGTGTAACTGTCATACTAAATATGAAAGGTTTATAATCATAACTCCAAAACCAAATATGAAATTTGTCTTAAACAGCCTTTAATATTGAATTCATGTCAGTTCTACCAGAATCAGGTATTTTGGAAAGAATCACAAATACAAATATTAGATTTCACTGGCCTCATATTGGTCACACTCAAAATGACAGTTTTTGAAACATAACTCCAAAAATACACATGCAAGATGTCTAATAATGCCTGAAGAAATGCATCTTCAAGAGTTTTCCTGAAAAAAAAAAAATTTGGTAAGGTTTGCAAAAACAACATTTGATTTGTCACTCAATTTGACAGTAATGTACTTAGAATCCTGAGATAATGAGAAAAAAGCAATAAAAATGTATTCCAACATAATTCCTAATCCAAACTTGCAAAATGTCTAAAAATGCCTGTGATATTGAATACATCTGAGTTTTACTAGATACAGTTGTTTTTCTATGGTTTGCAAATACAAAAATGAGGTTTTACTCAATGTGACTGTACACTGTAACACTCAATATGACAGTTATTTAAACATAACTCCTACACCACACATGAAAAATGGCTAATAATGCCTGAAATAATGCATCTTTGGGAGTTTTACTCGAAACATATGCTTTTTGAAATCTTGCAAATGCAAAAAGTAGTTTTTTACTCAATATGACTATAATAGTCTTAGAATCCTGAGATAATGCGAAAAGAGCAATAAAAATATATTCAAACATAACTTCTAAACAACACATGCAAAAATGCTAATAATGCCCAGAGTAATGTTTTTTTGTTAGTTTTACTAGAAAAATGATCTTTTGTAAGGTTTGCAAAGACACAAGTTAGTTTTTTTATTCAATATAACACTGTAACTGTCATACTAAATATGAAAGGTTTATAATCATAACTCCAAAACCAAATATGAAATGTGTCTTAAAAAGCCTTTAATATTGAATTTATGTAAGTTTTACCAGAATCAGGTATTTTGGAAAGGTTGACAAATACAAATATTAGATTTTACTGGCCTCATATTGGTCACACTCAAAATGACATTTTTTGAAACATAACTCCAAAAATACACATGCAAATAGTCTAATAATGCCTGAAGAAATGCATCTTCGAGAGTTTTCCAGAAAAAAAAACATTTGGTAAGGTTTGCAAAAACAAAATTTGATTTGTTACTCAATTTGACAGTAATGTACTTAGAATCCTGAGATAATGCGAAAAAAGCAATAAAAATGTATTCCAACATAATTCCTAATCCAAACGTGCAAAATGTCTAAAAATGCCTGTGATATTGAATACATGTTAATTTTACTAGATACAGTTGTTTTTCAATGGTTTGCAAATACAAAAATGAGGTTTTAATCAATATGACTGTATACTGTAACACTCAATATGACAGTTATTTAAACATAACTCCTACACCACACATTAAAAATGGCTAATAATACCTGAAATAATGCATCTTTGGGAGTTTTACTAGAAACATATGCTTTTTTAAATCTTGCAAATGCAAAAAGTAGTTTTTTACTCAATATGACTATAATAGTCTTAGAATACTGAGCTAATGCGAAAAAGCAATAAAAATGTATTCAAACATAACTTCTAAACAACACATGCAAAATGGCTAATAATGCCCAGAGATATGTTTTTTTGTTAGTTTTACTAGAAAAATGATCTTTTGTTAGGTTTGCAAATACACAAATTTGTTTTCGTATTCAATATAACAGTGTAACTGTCATACTAAATATGAAAGGTTTATAATCTAAACTCCAAAACCAAATATGAAATTTGTCTTAAAAAGCCTTTAATATTTAATTTATGTAAGTTTTAGCAGAATCAGGTATTTTGAAAAGGTTGACAAATACAAATATTAGATTTTACTGGCCTCATATTGGTCACACTCAAAATGACATTTTTTGAAACATAACTCCAAAAATACACATGCAACATGTCTAATAATGCCTGAAGAAATGCATCTTCAAGAGTTTTCCTGAAAAAAAAAACATTTGGTAAGGTTTGCAAAAACAAAATTTGATTTGTTACTCAATTTGACAAAAATGTACTTAGAATCCTGAGATAATGCGAAAAAAGCAATAAAAATGTATTCCAACATAATTCCTAATCCAAACGTGCAAAATGTCTAAAAATGCCTGTGATATTGAATACATGTGAGTTTTACTAGATACAGTTGTTTTTCAATGGTTTGCAAATACAAAAATGAGGTTTTACTCAATATGACTGTATACTGTAACACTCAATATGACAGTTATTTAAACATAGCTCCTAAACCACACATTAAAAATGGCTAATAATGCCTGAAATAATGCATCTTTGGGAGTTTTACTAGAAACATATGCTTTTTTAAATCTTGCAAATGCAAAAAGTAGTTTTTTACTCAATATGACTATAATAGTCTTAGAATCCTGAGATAATGCGAAAAAAACAATAAAAATGTATTCAAACATAACTTCTAAACAACACATGCAAAATGGCTAATAATGCCCAGAGATATGTTTTTTTGTTAGTTTTACTAGAAAAATGATCTTTTGTAAGGTTTGCAAAGACACAAATTAGTTTTTTTATTCAATATAACAGTGTAACTGTCATACTAAATATGAAGGGTTTATAATCATAACTCCAAAACCAAATATGAAATTTGTCTTAAAAAGCCTTTAATATTGAATTTATGTAAGTTTTAGCAGAATCAGGTATTTTGGAAAGGTTGACAAATACAAAAATTAGATTTTACTGGCCTCATATTGGTCACACTCAAAATGACATCTTTTGAAACATAACTCCAAAAATACACATGCAAATAGTCTAATAATGCCTAAAGAAATGCATCTTCGAGAGTTTTCCAGAAAAAAAACATTTGGTAAGGTTTGCAAAAAAAAAATTTGATTTGTTACTCAATTTGACAGTAATGTACTTAGAATCCTGAGATAATGCGAAAAAAGCAATAAAAATGTATTCCAACATAATTCCTAATCCAAACGTGCAAAATGTCTAAAAATGCCTGTGATATTCAATACATGTGAGTTTTACTAGATACAGTTGTTTTTCAATGGTTTGCAAATACAAAAATGAGGTTTTAATCAATATGACTTTATACTGTAACACTCAATATGACAGTTATTTAAACATAACTCCTACACCACACATTAAAAATGGCTAATAATGCCTGAAATAATGCAGCTTTGGGAGTTTTACTAGAAATATATGGTTTTTTAAATCTTGCAAATGCAAAAAGTAGTTTTTTACTCAATATGACTATAATAGTCTTAGAATCCTGAGATAATGCGAAAAAAGCAATAAAAATGTATTCAAACACAACTTCTAAACAACACATGCAAAATGGCTAATAATGCCCAGAGATATGTTTTTTTGTTAGTTGTACTAGAACAATGATCTTTTGTAAGGTTTGCAAAGACACAAATTAGTTTTTTTATTCAATATAACAGTGTAACTGTCATACTAAATATGAAAGGTTTATAATCATAACTCCAAAACCAAATATGAAATTTGTCTTAAAAAGCCTTTAATATTGAATTTATGTAAGTTTTAGCAGAATCAGGTATTTTGGAAAGGTTGACAAATACAAATATTAGATTTTACTGGCCTCATATTGGTCACACTCAAAATGACAGTTTTTGAAACATAACTCCAAAAATACACATGCAAAATGTCTAATAATGCCTGAAGAAATGCATCTTCAAGAGTTTTCCTGAAAAAAAAAACATTTGGTAAGGTTTGCAAAAACAAAATTTGATTTGTTACTCAATTTGACAGTAATGTACTTAGAATCCTGAGATAATGCGAAAAAAGCAATAAAAATGTATTTCAACATAATTCCTAATCCAAACGTGCAAAATGTCTAAAAATGCCTGTGATATTGAATACATGTGAGTTTTACTAGATACAGTTGTTTTTCAATGGTTTGCAAATACAAAAATGAGGTTTTACTCAATATGACTGTATACTGTAACACTCAATATGACAGTTATTTAAACATAACTCCTAAACCACACATTAAAAATGGCTAATAATGCCTGAAATAATGCATCTTTGGGAGTTTTACTAGAAACATATGCTTTTTTAAATCTTGCAAATGCAAAAAGTAGTTTTTTACTCAATATGACTATAATAGTCTTAGAATCCTGAGATAATGCGAAAAAAGCAATAAAAATGTATTCAAACATAACTTCTAAACAACACATGCAAAATGGCTAATAATGCCCAGAGATATGTTTTTTTGTTAGTTTTACTAGAAAAATGATATTTTGTAAGGTTTGCAAAGACACAAATTAGTTTTTTTATTCAATATAACAGTGTAACTGTCATACTAAATATGAAGGGTTTATAATCATAACTCCAATACCAAATATGAAATTTGTCTTAAAAGGCCTTTAATATTGAATTTATGTAAGTTTTAGCAGAATCAGGTATTTTGGAAAGGTTGACAAATACAAATATTAGATTTTACTGGCCTCATATTGGTCACACTCAAAATGACATTTTTTGAAACATAACTCCAAAAATACACATGCAAATAGTCTAATAATGCCTAAAGAAATGCATCTTCGAGAGTTTTCCAGAAAAAAAACATTTGGTAAGGTTTGCAAAAAAAAAAATTGATTTGTTACTCAATTTGACAGTAATGTACTTAGAATCCTGAGATAATGCGAAAAAAGCAATAAAAATGTATTCCAACATAATTCCTAATCCAAACGTGCAAAATGTCTAAAAATGCCTGTGATATTCAATACATGTGAGTTTTACTAGATACAGTTGTTTTTCAATGGTTTGCAAATACAAAAATGAGGTTTTACTCAATATGACTGTACACTGTAACACTCAATATGACAGTTATTTAAACATAACTCCTACACCACACATTAAAAATGGCTAATAATGCCTGAACTAATGCATCTTTGGGAGTTTTACTCGAAACATATGCTTTTTTAAATCTTGCAAATGCAAAAAGTAGTTTTTTACTCAATATGACTATAATAGTCTTAGAATCCTGAGATAATGCGAAAAAAGCAATAAAAATGTATTCAAACATAACTTCTAAACAACACATGCAAAATGGCTAATAATGCCCAGAGATATGTTTTTTTGTTAGTTGTACTAGAACAATGATCTTTTGTAAGGTTTGCAAAGACACAAATTAGTTTTTTTATTCAATATAACAGTGTAACTGTCATACTAAATATGAAAGGTTTATAATCATAACTCCAAAACCAAATATGAAATTTGTCTTAAACAGCCTTTAATATTGAATTTATGTAAGTTTTAGCAGAATCAGGTATTTTGGAAAGGTTGACAAATACAAATATTAGATTTTACTGGCCTCATATTGGTCACACTCAAAATGACATTTTTTGAAACATAACTCCAAAAATACACATGCAAATAGTCTAATAATGCCTGAAGAAATGCATCTTCGAGAGTTTTCCAGAAAAAAAAACATTTGGTAAGGTTTGCAAAAACAAAATTTGATTTGTTACTCAATTTGACAGTAATGTACTTAGAATCCTGAGATAATGCGAAAAAAGCAATAAAAATGTATTCCAACATAATTCCTAATCCAAACGTGCAAAATGTCTAAAAATGCCTGTGATATTGAATACATGTTAATTTTACTAGATACAGTTGTTTTTCAATGGTTTGCAAATACAAAAATGAGGTTTTAATCAATATGACTGTATAAGGTAACACTCAATATGACAGTTATTTAAACATAACTCCTACACCACACATTAAAAATTGCTAATAATGCCTGAAATAATAAATCTTTGGGAGTTTTAATCGAAACATATGCTTTTTGAAATCTTGCAAGTGCAAAAAGTAGTTTTTTACTCGATATGACTATAATAGTCTTAGAATCCTGAGATAATGCGAAAAAAGCAATAAAAATGTATTCAAACATAACTTCTAAACAACACATGCAAAATGGCTAATAATGCCCAGAGATATGTTTTTTTGTTAGTTTTACTAGAAAAATGATCTTTTGTAAGGTTTGCAAAGACACAAGTTAGTTTTTTTTTATTCAATATAACACTGTAACTTTCATACTAAATATGAAAGGTTTATAATCATAACTCCAAAACCAAATATGAAATTTGTTTTAAAAAGCCTTTAATATTGAATTTATGTAAGTTTTACCAAAATCAGGTATTTTGGAAAGAATCACAAATACGAATATTAGATTTTACTGGCCTCATATTGGTCACACTCAAAATGACATTTTTTGAAACATAACTCCAAAAATACACATGCAAATAGTCTAATAATGCCTGAAGAAATGCATCTTCGAGAGTTTTCCAGAAAAAAAACATTTGGTAAGGTTTGCAAAAACAAAATTTGATTTGTTACTCAATTTGACAGTAATGTACTTAGAATCCTGAGATAATGCGAAAAAAGCAATAAAAATGTATTCCAACATAATTCCTAATCCAAACGTGCAAAATGTCTAAAAATGCCTGTGATATTGAATACATGTGAGTTTTACTAGATACAGTTGTTTTTCTATGGTTTGCAAATACAAAAATGAGGTTTTAATCAATATGACTGTATTCTGTAACACTCAATATGACAGTTATTTAAACATAACTCCTACACCACACATTAAAAATGGCTAATAATGCCTAAAATAATGCATCTTTGGGAGTTTTACTAGAAACATATGCTTTTTTAAATCTTGCAAATGCAGAAAGTAGTTTTTTTACTCAATATGACTATAATAGTCTTAGAATCCTGAGATAAAGCGAAAAAAGCAAAACAAATCTATTCAAACATAACTTCTAAACAACACATGCAAAATGGCTAATAATGCCTAGAGATAAGTTTTTTTGTTAGTTTTACTAGAACAATGATCTTTTGTAAGGTTTGCAAAGACACAAGTTAGTTTTTTTATTCAATATAACACTGTAACTGTCATACTAAATATGAAAGGTTTATAATCATAACTCCAAAACCAAATATGAAATGTGTCTTAAAAAGCCTTTAATATTGAATGTATGTAAGTTTTAGCAGAGTCAGGTATTTTGGAAAGGTTGACAAATACAAATATTAGATTTTACTGGCCTCATATTGGTCACACTCAAAATGACATTTTTTGAAACATAACTCCAAAAATACACATGCAAATAGTCTAATAATGCCTGAAGAAATGCATCTTCGAGAGTTTTCCAGAAAAAAAAAACATTTGGTAAGGTTTGCAAAAACAAAATTTGATTTGTTACTCAATTTGACAGTAATGTACTTAGAATCCTGAGATAATGCGAAAAAAGCAATAAAAATGTATTCCAACATAATTCCTAATCCAAACGTGCAAAATGTCTAAAAATGCCTGTGATATTGAATACATGTGAGTTTTACTAGATACAGTTGTTTTTCTATGGTTTACAAATACAAAAATGAGGTTTTACTCAATGTGACTGTACACTGTAACACTCAATATGACAGTTATTTAAACATAACTCCTACACCACACATGAAAAATGGCTAATAATGCCTGAAATAATGCAGCTTTGGGAGTTTTACTAGAAACATATGCTTTTTTAAATCTTGCAAATGCAAAAAGTAGTTTTTTATTCAATATGACTATGATAGTCTTAGAATCCTGAGATAATGCGAAAAAAGCAATAAAAATGTATTCAAACATAACTTCTAAACAACACATACAAAATGGCTAATAATGCCTAGAGATATGTTTTTTTGTTAGTTGTACTAGAAAAATGATCTTTTGTAAGGTTTGCAAAGACACAAGTTAGTTTTTTTATTCAATATAACACTGTAACTGTCATACTAAATATGAAAGGTTTATAATCATAACTCCAAAACCAAATATGAAATTTGTCTTAAAAAGCCTTTAATATTGAATTCATGTAAATTCTACCAGAATCAGGTATTTTGGAAAGAATCACAAATACAAATATTAGATTTTACTGGCCTCATATTGGTCACACTCAAAATTACATTTTTTGAAACATAACTCCAAAAATACACATGCAAAATATCTAATAATGCCTGAAGAAATGCATCTTCAAGAGTTTTCCTGAAAAAAAAAACCATTTGGTAAGGTTTGCAAAAACAAAATTGGATTTGTTACTCAATTTGACAGTAATGTACTTAGAATCCTGAGATAATGCGAAAAAAGCAATAAAAATGTATTCCAACATAATTCCTAATCCAAACGTGCAAAATGTCTAAAAATGCTTGTGATATTCAATACATGTGAGTTTTACTAGATGCAGTTGTTTTTCAATGGTTTGCAAATACAAAAATGAGGTTTTACTCAATATGAATGTATACTGTAACACTCAATATGACAGTTATTTAAACATAACTCCTACACCACACATTAAAAATGGCTAATAATGCCTGAAATAATGCAGCTTTGGGAGTTTTACTAGAAACATATGTTTTTTTAAATCTTGCAAATGCAAAAAGTAGTTTTTTACTCAATATGACTATAATAGTCTTAGAATCCTGAGATAATGCGAAAAAAGCAATAAAAATGTATTCAAACATAACTTCTAAACAACACATGCAAAATGGCTGATAATGCCTAGAGATAAGTTTTTTTGTTAGTTGTACTAGAAAAATTATCTTTTGTAAGGTTTGCAAAGACACAAGTTAGTTTTTTTATTCAATATAACACTGTAACTGTCATACTAAATATGAAAGGTTTATAATCATAACTCCAAAACCAAATATGAAATTTGTCTTAAAAAGCCTTTAATATTGAATTTATGTAAGTTTTAGCAAAATCAGGTATTTTGTAAAGGTTGACAAATACAAATATTAGATTTTACTGGCCTCATATTGGTCACACTCAAAATGACATTTTTTGAAACATAACTCCAAAAATACACATGCAAATAGTCTAATAATGCCTGAAGAAATGCATCTTCGAGAGTTTTCCAGAAAAAAAAAGATTTGGTAAGGTTTGCAAAAACAAAATTTGATTTGTTACTCAATTTGACAGTAATGTACTTAGAATCCTGAGATAATGCGAAAAAAGCAATAAAAATGTATTCCAACATAATTCCTAATCCAAACGTGCAAAATGTCTAAAAATGCCTGTGATATTGAATACATGTGAGTTTTACTAGATACAGTTGTTTTTCTATGGTTTGCAAATACAAAAATGAGGGTTTACTCAATATGACTGTACACTGTAACACTCAATATGACAGTTATTTAAACATAACTCCTACACCACACATGAAAAATGGCTAATAATGCCTGAAATAATGCATATTTGGGAGTTTTACTAGAAACATATGCTTTTTTAAATCTTGCAAATGCAAAAAGAATTTTTTTACTCAAAAGACTATAATAGTCTTAGAATCCTGAGATAATGCGAAAAAAGCAATAAAAATGTATTCAAACATAACTTCTAAACAACACATGTAAAATGGCTAATAATGCCCAGAGATATGTTTTTTTGTTAGTTGTACTGGAAAAATTATCTTTTGTAAGGTTTGCAAAGACACAAATTTGTTTTTTTATTCAATATAACAGTGTAACCGTCATACTAAATATGAAAGGTTTATAATCATAACTCCAAAACCAAATATGAAATTTGTCTTAAAAAGCCTTTAATATTGAATTCATGTAAATTCTACCAGAATCAGGTATTTTGGAAAGAATCACAAATACAAATATTAGATTTTACTGGCCTCATATTGGTCACACTCAAAATGACAGTTTTTGAAACATAACTCCAAAAATACACATGCAAAATGTCTAATAATGCCTGAAGAAATGCATCTTCAAGAGTTTTCCTGAAAAAAAAAAACATTTGGTAAGGTTTGCAAAAACAAAATTTGATTTGTTACTCAATTTGACAGTAATGTACTTAGAATCCCGAGATAATGCGAAAAAAGCAATAAAAATGTATTCCAACATAATTCCTAATCCAAACGTGCAAAATGTCTAAAAATGCCTGTGATATTGAATACATGTGAGTTTTACTAGATACAGTTGTTTTTCTATGGTTTGCAAATACAAAAATGAGGTTTTACTCAATATGACTGTACACTGTAACACTCAATATGACAGTTATTTAAACATAACTCCTACACCACACATTAAAAATGGCTAATAATGCCTGAAATAATGCAGCTTTGGGAGTTTTACTAGAAACATATGCTTTTTTAAATCATGCTAGCGAAAAAAGTAGTTTTTTACTCAATTTGACTATAATAGTCTTACAATCCTGAGATAATGCGAAAAAAGCAATAAAAATGTATTCAAACATAACTTCTAAACAACACGTGCAAAATGGCTAATAATGCCTAGAGATATGTATTTTGGTTAGTTGTACTCGAAACATGATCTTTTGTAAGGTTTGCAAAGACACAAGTTAGTTTTTTTTATTCAATATAACACTGTAACTGTCATACTAAATAAGAAAAGTTTATAATCATCACTCCATAACCAAATGTGAAATTTGTCTTAAAAAGCCTTTAATATTGAATTTATGTAAGTTTTAGCAGAATCAGGTATTTTGGAAAGAATCACAATACAAATATTAGATTTTACTGGCCTCATATTGGTCACACTCAAAATGACATTTTTTGAAACATAACTCCAAAAATACACATGCAACATGTCTAATAATGCCTGAAGAAATGCATCTTCGAGAGTTTTCC
Source organism: Nerophis ophidion (assembly GCF_033978795.1). Taxonomy (NCBI): domain Eukaryota; kingdom Metazoa; phylum Chordata; class Actinopteri; order Syngnathiformes; family Syngnathidae; genus Nerophis; species Nerophis ophidion. The sequence goes on along the minus strand of NW_026906976.1, from coordinate 228,261 downwards.
AGAAAAAAAACATTTGGTAAGGTGTGCAAAAAAAAAATTTCATTTGTTTCTGAATTTGACAGTAATGTACTTAGAATCCTGAGATAATGCGAAAAAAGCAATAAAAATGTATTCCAACATAATTCCTAATCCAAACGTGCAAAATGTCTAAAAATGCCTGTGATATTGAATACATGTGAGTTTTACTAGATACAGTTGTTTTTCTATGGTTTGCAAATACAAAAATGAGGTTTTAATCAATATGACTGTATACTGTAACACTCAATATGACAGTTATTTAAACATAACTCCTACACCACACATTAAAAATGGCTAATAATGCCTGAAATAATGCATCTTTGGGAGTTTTACTAGAAACATATGCTTTTTTATATCTTGCAAATGCAAAAAGTAGTTTTTTACTCAATATGACTATAATAGTCTTAGAATCCTGAGATAATGCGAAAAAAGCAATAAAAATGTATTCAAACACAACTTCTAAACAACACATGCAAAATGGCTAATAATGCCCAGAGATATGTTTTTTTGTTAGTTGTACTAGAAAAATGATCTTTTGTAAGGTTTGCAAAGACACAAATTAGTTTTTTTATTCAATATAACAGTGTAACTGTCATACTAAATATGAAAGGTTTATAATCATAACTCCAAAACCAAATATGAAATTTGTCTTAAACAGCCTTTAATATTGAATTTATGTATGTTCTACCAGAATCAGGTATTTTGGAAAGAATCACAAATACAAATATTAGATTTTACTGGCCTCATATTGGTCACACTCAAAATGACAGTTTTTGAAACATAACTCCAAAAATACACATGCAAAATGTCTAATAATGCCTGAAGAAATGCATCTTCAAGAGTTTTCCTGAAAAAAAAAACATTTGGTAAGGTTTGCAAAAACAAAATTTGATTTGTTACTCAATTTGACAGTAATGTACTTAGAATCCTGAGATAATGCGAAAAAAGCAATAAAAATGTATTCCAACATAATTCCTAATCCAAACGTGCAAAATGTCTAAAAATGCCTGTGATATTGAATACATGTGAGTTTTACTAGATACAGTTGTTTTTCAATGGTTTGCAAATACAAAAATGAGGTTTTACTCAATATGACTGTATACTGTAACACTCAATATGACAGTTATTTAAACATAACTCCTAAACCACACATTAAAAATGGCTAATAATGCCTGAAATAATGCATCTTTGGGAGTTTTACTAGAAACATATGCTTTTTGAAATCTTGCAAATGCAAAAAGTAGTTTTTTACTCAATATGACTATAATAGTCTTAGAATCCTGAGATAATGCGAAAAAAGCAATAAAAATGTATTCAAACATAACTTCTAAACAACACATGCAAAATGGCTAATAATGCCCAGAGATATGTTTTTTTGTTAGTTTTACTAGAAAAATTATCTTTTGTAAGGTTTGCAAAGACACAAATTAGTTTTTTTATTCAATATAACAGTGTAACTGTCATACTAAATATGAAGGGTTTATAATCATAACTCCAACACCAAATATGAAATTTGTCTTAAAAAGCCTTTAATATTGAATTTATGTAAGTTTTAGCAGAATCAGGTATTTTGGAAAGGTTGACAAATACAAATATTAGATTTTACTGGCCTCATATTGGTCACACTCAAAATGACATTTTTTGAAACATAACTCCAAAAATACACATGCAAATAGTCTAATAATGCCTAAAGAAATGCATCTTCGAGAGTTTTCCTGAAAAAAAAACATTTGGTAAGGTTTGCAAAAAAAAAAAATTGATTTGTTACTCAATTTGACAGTAATGTACTTAGAATCCTGAGATAATGCGAAAAAAGCAATAAAAATGTATTCCAACATAATTCCTAATCCAAACGTGCAAAATGTCTAAAAATGCCTGTGATATTGAATACATGTGAGTTTTACTAGATACAGTTGTTTTTCAATGGTTTGCAAATACAAAAATGAGGTTTTAATCAATATGACTGTATAAGGTAACACTCAATATGACAGTTATTTAAACATAACTCCTACACCACACATTAAAAATTGCTAATAATGCCTGAAATAATGCATCTTTGGGAGTTTTAATCGAAACATATGCTTTTTTAAATCTTGCAAATGCAAAAAGTAGTTTTTTACTCGATATGACTATAATAGTCTTAGAATCCTGAGATAATGCGAAAAAAGCAATAAAAATGTATTCAAACATAACTTCTAAACAACACATGCAAAATGGCTAATAATGCCCAGAGATATGTTTTTTTGTTAGTTTTACTAGAAAAATGATCTTTTGTAAGGTTTGCAAAGACACAAGTTAGTTTTTTTTATTCAATATAACACTGTAACTTTCATACTAAATATGAAAGGTTTATAATCATAACTCCAAAACCAAATATGAAATTTGTCTTAAAAAGCCTTTAATATTGAATTTATGTAAGTTTTACCAAAATCAGGTATTTTGGAAAGAATCACAAATACGAATATTAGATTTTACTGGCCTCATATTGGTCACACTCAAAATGACATTTTTTGAAACATAACTCCAAAAATACACATGCAAATAGTCTAATAATGCCTGAAGAAATGCATCTTCGAGAGTTTTCCAGAAAAAAAACATTTGGTAAGGTTTGCAAAAAAAAAATTTGATTTGTTACTCAATTTGACAGTAATGTACTTAGAATCCTTAGATAATGCGAAAAAAGCAATAAAAATGTATTCTAACATGATTCCTAATCCAAAAGTGCAAAATGTCTAAAAATGCCTGTGTTATTGAATACATGTGAGTTTTACTAGATACAGTTTTTTTTCAATGGTTTGCAAATACAAAAATGAGGTTTTACTCAATATGACTGTAAAATGTAACACTCAATATGACAGTTATTTAAACATAACTCCTACACCACACATGAAAAATGGCTAATAATGCCTGAAATAATGCATCTTTGGGAGTTTTACTCGAAACATATGCTTTTTTAAATCTTGCAAATGCAAAAAGTAGTTTTTTACTCAATATGACTATAATAGTCTTAGAATCCTGAGATAATGCGAAAAAAGCAATAAAAATATATTCAAACATAACTTCTAAACAACACATGCAAAATAGCTAATAATGCCTAGAGATATGTTTTTTTGTTAGTTGTACTAGAAAAATGATCTTTTGTAAGGTTTGCAAAGACACAAGTTAGTTTTTTTATTCAATATAACACTGTAACTGTCATACTAAATATGAAAGGTTTATAATCATAACTCCAAAACCAAATATGAAATTTGTCTTAAAAAGCCTTTAATATTGAATTTATGTAAGTTTGAGCAGAATCAGGTATTTTGGAAAGGTTGACAAATACAAATATTAAATTTTACTGGCCTCATATTGGTCACACTCAAAATGACATTTTTTGAAACATAACTCCAAAAATACACATGCAAATAGTCTAATAATGCCTGAAGAAATGCATCTTCGAGAGTTTTCCAGAAAAAAACATTTGGTAAGGTTTGCAAAAACAAAATTTGATTTGTTACTCAATTTGACAGTAATGTACTTAGAATCCTTAGATAATGCGAAAAAAGCAATAAAAATGTATTCCAACATAATTCCTAATCTAAACGTGCAAAATGTCTAAAAATGCCTGTGATATTGAATACATGTGAGTTTTACTAGATACAGTTGTTTTTCTATGGTTTGCAAATACAAAAATGAGGTTTTAATCAATATGACTGTATTCTGTAACACTCAATATGACAGTTATTTAAACATAACTCCTACACCACACATTAAAAATGGCTAATAATGCCTGAAATAATGCATCTTTGGGAGTTTTACTAGAAACATATGCTTTTTTAAATCTTGCAAATGCAGAAAGTAGTTTTTTTACTCAATATGACTATAATAGTCTTAGAATCCTGAGATAAAGCGAAAAAAGCAAAACAAATGTATTCAAACATAACTTCTAAACAACACATGCAAAATGGCTAATAATGCCTAGAGATAAGTTTTTTTGTTAGTTTTACTAGAACAATGATCTTTTGTAAGGTTTGCAAAGACACAAGTTAGTTTTTTTATTCAATATAACACTGTAACTGTCATACTAAATATGAAAGGTTTATAATCATAACTCCAAAACCAAATATGAAATTTGTCTTAAAAAGCCTTTAATATTGAATTTATGTAAGTTTGAGCAGAATCAGGTATTTTGGAAAGGTTGACAAATACAAATATTAGATTTTACTGGCCTCATATTGGTCACACTCAAAATGACATTTTTTGAAACATAACTCCAAAAATACACATGCAAAATGTCTAATAATGCCTGAAGAAATGCATCTTCAAGAGTTTTCCTGAAAAAAAAAACATTTGGTAAGGTTTGCAAAAACAAAATTTGATTTGTTACTCAATTTGACAGTAATGTACTTAGAATCCTGAGATAATGCGAAAAAAGCAATAAAAATGTATTCCAACATAATTCCTAATCCAAACGTGCAAAATGTCTAAAAATGCCTGTGATATTGAATACATGTGAGTTTTACTAGATACAGTTGTTTTTCAATGGTTTGCAAATACAAAAATGAGGTTTTACTCAATATGACTGTATACTGTAACACTCAATATGACAGTTATTTAAACATAACTCCTAAACCACACATGAAAAATGGCTAATAATGCCTGAAATAATGCATCTTTGGGAGTTTTACTAGAAACATATGCTTTTTTAAATCTTGCAAATGCAAAAAGTAGTTTTTTACTCAATATGACTATAATAGTCTTAGAATACTGAGATAATGCGAAAAAAGCAATAAAAATGTAATCAAACATAACTTCTAAACAACACATGCAAAATGGCTAATAATGCCCAGAGATATGTTTTTTTGTTAGTTTTACTAGAAAAATGATCTTTTGTAAGGTTTGCAAAGACACAAATTTGTTTTCGTATTCAATATAACAGTGTAACTGTCATACTAAATATGAAAGGTTTATAATCTAAACTCCAAAACCAAATATGAAATTTGTCTTAAAAAGCCTTTAATATTTAATTTATGTAAGTTTTAGCAGAATCAGGTATTTTGAAAAGGTTGACAAATACAAATATTAGATTTTACTGGCCTCATATTGGTCACACTCAAAATGACATTTTTTGAAACATAACTCCAAAAATACACATGCAACATGTCTAATAATGCCTGAAGAAATGCATCTTCAAGAGTTTTCCTGAGAAAAAAAAACATTTGGTAAGGTTTGCAAAAACAAAATTTGATTTGTTACTCAATTTGACAGTAATGTACTTAGAATCCTGAGATAATGCGAAAAAAGCAATAAAAATGTATTCCAACATAATTCCTAATCCAAACGTGCAAAATGTCTAAAAATGCCTGTGATATTGAATACATGTGAGTTTTACTAGATACAGTTGTTTTTCAATGGTTTGCAAATACAAAAATGAGGTTTTACTCAATATGACTGTATACTGTAACACTCAATATGACAGTTATTTAAACATAGCTCCTAAACCACACATTAAAAATGGCTAATAATGCCTGAAATAATGCATCTTTGGGAGTTTTACTAGAAACATATGCTTTTTTAAATCTTGCCAATTCAAAAAGTAGTTTTTTACTCAATATGACTATAATAGTCTTAGAATCCTGAGATAATGCGAAAAAAGCAATAAAAATGTATTCAAACATAACTTCTAAACAACACATGCAAAATGGCTAATAATGCCCAGAGATATGTTTTTTTGTTAGTTTTACTAGAAAAATGATCTTTTGTAAGGTTTGCAAAGACACAAATTAGTTTTTTTATTCAATATAACAGTGTAACTGTCATACTAAATATGAAGGGTTTATAATCATAACTCCAAAACCAAATATGAAATTTGTCTTAAAAAGCCTTTAATATTGAATTTATGTAAGTTTTAGCAGAATCAGGTATTTTGGAAAGGTTGACAAATACAAATATTAGATTTTACTGGCCTCATATTGGTCACACTCAAAATGACATTTTTTGAAACATAACTCCAAAAATACACATGCAAATAGTCTAATAATGCCTAAAGAAATGCATCTTCGAGAGTTTTCCAGAAAAAAAACATTTGGTAAGGTTTGCAAAAAAAAAATTTGATTTGTTACTCAATTTGACAGTAATGTACTTAGAATCCTGAGATAATGCGAAAAAAGCAATAGAAATGTATTCCAACATAATTCCTAATCCAAACGTGCAAAATGTCTAAAAATGCCTGTGATATTCAATACATGTGAGTTTTACTAGATACAGTTGTTTTTCAATGGTTTGCAAATACAAAAATGAGGTTTTAATCAATATGACTGTATACTGTAACACTCAATATGACAGTTATTTAAACATAACTCCTACACCACACATTAAAATGGCTAATAATGCCTGAAATAATGCAGCTTTGGGAGTTTTACTAGAAACATATGCTTTTTTAAATCTTGCAAATGCAAAAAGTAGTTTTTTACTCAATATGACTATAATAGTCTTAGAATCCTGAGATAATGCGAAAAAAGCAATAAAAATGTATTCAAACACAACTTCTAAACAACACATGCAAAATGGCTAATAATGCCCAGAGATATGTTTTTTTGTTAGTTGTACTAGAACAATGATCTTTTGTAAGGTTTGCAAAGACACAAATTAGTTTTTTTATTCAATATAACAGTGTAACTGTCATACTAAATATGAAAGGTTTATAATCATAATTCCAAAACCAAATATGAAATTTGTCTTAAACAGCCTTTAATATTGAATTTATGTAAGTTCTACCAGAATCAGGTATTTTGGAAAGAATCACAAATACAAATATTAGATTTTACTGGCCTCATATTGGTCACACTCAAAATGACAGTTTTTGAAACATAACTCCAAAAATACACATGCAAAATGTCTAATAATGCCTGAAGAAATGCATCTTCAAGAGTTTTCCTGAAAAAAAAACATTTGGTAAGGTTTGCAAAAACAAAATTTGATTTGTTACTCAATTTGACAGTAATGTACTTAGAATCCTGAGATAATGCGAAAAAAGCAATAAAAATGTATTCCAACATAATTCCTAATCCAAACGTGCAAAATGTCTAAAAATGCCTGTGATATTGAATACATGTGAGTTTTACTAGATACAGTTGTTTTTCAATGGTTTGCAAATACAAAAATGAGGTTTTACTCAATATGACTGTATACTGTAACACTCAATATGACAGTTATTTAAACATAACTCCTAAACCACACATGAAAAATGGCTAATAATGCCTGAAATAATGCATCTTTGGGAGTTTTACTAGAAACATATGCTTTTTGAAATCTTGCAAATGCAAAAAGTATTTTTTTACTCAATATGACTATAATAGTCTTAGAATCCTGAGATAATGCGAAAAAAGCAATAAAAATGTATTCAAACATAACTTCTAAACAACACATGCAAAATGGCTAATAATGCCCAGAGATATGTTTTTTTGTTAGTTTTACTAGAAAAATGATATTTTGTAAGGTTTGCAAAGACACAAATTAGTTTTTTTATTCAATATAACAGTGTAACTGTCATACTAAATATGAAGGGTTTATAATCATAACTCCAATACCAAATATGAAATTTGTCTTAAAAAGCCTTTAATATTGAATTTATGTAAGTTTTAGCAGAATCAGGTATTTTGGAAAGGTTGACAAATACAAATATTAGATTTTACTGGCCTCATATTGGTCACACTCAAAATGACATTTTTTGAAACATAACTCCAAAAATACACATGCAAATAGTCTAATAATGCCTAAAGAAATGCATCTTCGAGAGTTTTCCAGAAAAAAAACATTTGGTAAGGTTTGCAAAAAAAAAAAATTGATTTGTTACTCAATTTGACAGTAATGTACTTAGAATCCTGAGATAATGCAAAAAAAGCAATAAAAATGTATTCCAACATAATTCCTAATCCAAACGTGCAAAATGTCTAAAAATGCCTGTGATATTGAATACATGTTAGTTTTACTAGATACAGTTGTTTTTCAATGGTTTGCAAATACAAAAATGAGGTTTTAATCAATATGACTGTATACTGTAACACTCAATATGACAGTTATTTAAACATAACTCCTACACCACACATTAAAAATGGCTAATAATGACTGAAATAATGCATCTTTGGGAGTTTTACTAGAAACATATGCTTTTTTAAATCTTGCAAATGCAAAAAGTAGTTTTTTACTCAATATGACTATAATAGTCTTAGAATACTGAGATAATGCGAAAAAAGCAATAAAAATGTATTCAAACATAACTTCTAAACAACACATGCAAAATGGCTAATAATGCCCAGAGATATGTTTTTTTGTTAGTTTTACTAGAAAAATGATCTTTTGTAAGGTTTGCAAAGACACAAATTTGTTTTCGTATTCAATATAACAGTGTAACTGTCATACTAAATATGAAAGGTTTATAATCTAAACTCCAAAACCAAATATGAAATTTGTCTTAAAAAGCCTTTAATATTTAATTTATGTAAGTTTTAGCAGAATCAGGTATTTTGAAAAGGTTGACAAATACAAATATTAGATTTTACTGGCCTCATATTGGTCACACTCAAAATGACATTTTTTGAAACATAACTCCAAAAATACACATGCAACATGTCTAATAATGCCTGAAGAAATGCATCTTCAAGAGTTTTCCTGAAAAAAAAAAACATTTGGTAAGGTTTGCAAAAACAAAATTTGATTTGTTACTCAATTTGACAAAAATGTACTTAGAATCCTGAGATAATGCGAAAAAAGCAATAAAAATGTATTCCAACATAATTCCTAATCCAAACGTGCAAAATGTCTAAAAATGCCTGTGATATTGAATACATGTGAGTTTTACTAGATACAGTTGTTTTTCAATGGTTTGCAAATACAAAAATGAGGTTTTACTCAATATGACTGTATACTGTAACACTCAATATGACAGTTATTTAAACATAGCTCCTAAACCACACATTAAAAATGGCTAATAATGCCTGAAATAATGCATCTTTGGGAGTTTTACTAGAAACATATGCTTTTTTAAATCTTGCCAATTCAAAAAGTATTTTTTTACTCAATATGACTATAATAGTCTTAGAATCCTGAGATAATGCGAAAAAAGCAATAAAAATGTATTCAAACATAACTTCTAAACAACACATGCAAAATGGCTAATAATGCCCAGAGATATGTTTTTTTGTTAGTTTTACTAGAAAAATGATCTTTTGTAAGGTTTGCAAAGACACAAATTAGTTTTTTTATTCAATATAACAGTGTAACTGTCATACTAAATATGAAGGGTTTATAATCATAACTCCAAAACCAAATATGAAATTTGTCTTAAAAAGCCTTTAATATTGAATTTATGTAAGTTTTAGCAGAATCAGGTATTTTGGAAAGGTTGACAAATACAAATATTAGATTTTACTGGCCTCATATTGGTCACACTCAAAATGACATTTTTTGAAACATAACTCCAAAAATACACATGCAAATAGTCTAATAATGCCTAAAGAAATGCATCTTCGAGAGTTTTCCAGAAAAAAAACATTTGGTAAGGTTTGCAAAAAAAAAATTTGATTTGTTACTCAATTTGACAGTAATGTACTTAGAATCCTGAGATAATGCGAAAAAAGCAATAGAAATGTATTCCAACATAATTCCTAATCCAAACGTGCAAAATGTCTAAAAATGCCTGTGATATTCAATACATGTGAGTTTTACTAGATACAGTTGTTTTTCAATGGTTTGCAAATACAAAAATGAGGTTTTAATCAATATGACTGTATACTGTAACACTCAATATGACAGTTATTTAAACATAACTCCTACACCACACATTAAAATGGCTAATAATGCCTGAAATAATGCAGCTTTGGGAGTTTTACTAGAAACATATGCTTTTTTAAATCTTGCAAATGCAAAAAGTAGTTTTTTACTCAATATGACTATAATAGTCTTAGAATCCTGAGATAATGCGAAAAAAGCAATAAAAATGTATTCAAACACAACTTCTAAACAACACATGCAAAATGGCTAATAATGCCCAGAGATATGTTTTTTTGTTAGTTGTACTAGAACAATGATCTTTTGTAAGGTTTGCAAAGACACAAATTAGTTTTTTTATTCAATATAACAGTGTTACTGTCATACTAAATATGAAAGGTTTATAATCATAATTCCAAAACCAAATATGAAATTTGTCTTAAACAGCCTTTAATATTGAATTTATGTATGTTCTACCAGAATCAGGTATTTTGGAAAGAATCACAAATACAAATATTAGATTTTACTGGCCTCATATTGGTCACACTCAAAATGACAGTTTTTGAAACATAACTCCAAAAATACACATGCAAAATGTCTAATAATGCCTGAAGAAATGCATCTTCAAGAGTTTTCCTGAAAAAAAAAACATTTGGTAAGGTTTGCAAAAACAAAATTTGATTTGTTACTCAATTTGACAGTAATGTACTTAGAATCCTGAGATAATGCGAAAAAAGCAATAAAAATGTATTCCAACATAATTCCTAATCCAAACGTGCAAAATGTCTAAAAATGCCTGTGATATTGAATACATGTGAGTTTTACTAGATACAGTTGTTTTTCAATGGTTTGCAAATACAAAAATGAGGTTTTACTCAATATGACTGTATACTGTAACACTCAATATGACAGTTATTTAAACATAACTCCTAAACCACACATGAAAAATGGCTAATAATGCCTGAAATAATGCATCTTTGGGAGTTTTACTAGAAACATATGCTTTTTGAAATCTTGCAAATGCAAAAAGTATTTTTTTACTCAATATGACTATAATAGTCTTAGAATCCTGAGATAATGCGAAAAAAGCAATAAAAATGTATTCAAACATAACTTCTAAACAACACATGCAAAATGGCTAATAATGCCCAGAGATATGTTTTTTTGTTAGTTTTACTAGAAAAATGATATTTTGTAAGGTTTGCAAAGACACAAATTAGTTTTTTTATTCAATATAACAGTGTAACTGTCATACTAAATATGAAGGGTTTATAATCATAACTCCAATACCAAATATGAAATTTGTCTTAAAAAGCCTTTAATATTGAATTTATGTAAGTTTTAGCAGAATCAGGTATTTTGGAAAGGTTGACAAATACAAATATTAGATTTTACTGGCCTCATATTGGTCACACTCAAAATGACATTTTTTGAAACATAACTCCAAAAATACACATGCAAATAGTCTAATAATGCCTAAAGAAATGCATCTTCGAGAGTTTTCCAGAAAAAAAACATTTGGTAAGGTTTGCAAAAAAAAAAAATTGATTTGTTACTCAATTTGACAGTAATGTACTTAGAATCCTGAGATAATGCGAAAAAAGCAATAAAAATGTATTCCAACATAATTCCTAATCCAAACGTGCAAAATGTCTAAAAATGCCTGTGATATTGAATACATGTGAGTTTTACTAGATACAGTTGTTTTTCAATGGTTTGCAAATACAAAAATGAGGTTTTAATCAATATGACTGTATAAGGTAACACTCAATATGACAGTTATTTAAATATAACTCCTACACCACACATTAAAAATTGCTAATAATGCCTGAAATAATGCATCTTTGGGAGTTTTAATCGAAACATATGCTTTTTTAAATCTTGCAAATGCAAAAAGTAGTTTTTTACTCGATATGACTATAATAGTCTTAGAATCCTGAGATAATGCGAAAAAAGCAATAAAAATGTATTCAAACATAACTTCTAAACAACACATGCAAAATGGCTAATAATGCCCAGAGATATGTTTTTTTGTTAGTTTTACTAGAAAAATGATCTTTTGTAAGGTTTGCAAAGACACAAGTTAGTTTTTTTTATTCAATATAACACTGTAACTTTTATACTAAATATGAAAGGTTTATAATCATAACTCCAAAACCAAATATGAAATTTGTCTTAAAAAGCCTTTGATATTGAATTTATGTAAGTTTTACCAAAATCAGGTATTTTGGAAAGAATCACAAATACGAATATTAGATTTTACTGGCCTCATATTTGTCACACTCAAAATGACATTTTTTGAAACATAACTCCAAAAATACACATGCAAATAGTCTAATAATGCCTGAAGAAATGCATCTTCGAGAGTTTTCCAGAAAAAAAACATTTGGTAAGGTTTGCAAAAAAAAAATTTGATTTGTTACTCAATTTGACAGTAATGTACTTAGAATCCTTAGATAATGCGAAAAAAGCAATAAAAATGTATTCTAACATGATTCCTAATCCAAAAGTGCAAAATGTCTAAAAATGCCTGTGTTATTGAATACATGTGAGTTTTACTAGATACAGTTTTTTTTCAATGGTTTGCAAATACAAAAATGAGGTTTTACTCAATATGACTGTATAATGTAACACTCAATATGACAGTTATTTAAACATAACTCCTACACCACACATGAAAAATGGCTAATAATGCCTGAAATAATGCATCTTTGGGAGTTTTACTCGAAACATATGCTTTTTTAAATCTTGCAAATGCAAAAAGTAGTTTTTTACTCAATATGACTATAATAGTCTTAGAATCCTGAGATAATGCGAAAAAAGCAATAAAAATATATTCAAACATAACTTCTAAACAACACATGCAAAATAGCTAATAATGCCTAGAGATATGTTTTTTTGTTAGTTGTACTAGAAAAATGATCTTTTGTAAGGTTTGCAAAGACACAAGTTAGTTTTTTTATTCAAGATAACACTGTAACTGTCATACTAAATATGAAAGGTTTATAATCATAACTCCAAAACCAAATATGAAATTTGTCTTAAAAAGCCTTTAATATTGAATTTATGTAAGTTTGAGCAGAATCAGGTATTTTGGAAAGGTTGACAAATACAAATATTAGATTTTACTGGCCTCATATTGGTCACACTCAAAATGACATTTTTTGAAACATAACTCCAAAAATACACATGCAAATAGTCTAATAATGCCTGAAGAAATGCATCTTCGAGAGTTTTCCAGAAAAAAAACATTTGGTAAGGTTTGCAAAAACAAAATTTGATTTGTTACTCAATTTGACAGTAATGTACTTAGAATCCTTAGATAATGCGAAAAAAACAATAAAAATGTATTCCAACATAATTCCTAATCTAAACGTGCAAAATGTCTAAAAATGCCTGTGATATTGAATACATGTGAGTTTTACTAGATACAGTTGTTTTTCTATGGTTTGCAAATACAAAAATGAGGTTTTAATCAATATGACTGTATTCTGTAACACTCAATATGACAGTTATTTAAACATAACTCCTACACCACACATTAAAAATGGCTAATAATGCCTGAAATAATGCATCTTTGGGAGTTTTACTAGAAACATATGCTTTTTTAAATCTTGCAAATGCAGAAAGTAGTTTTTTTACTCGATATGACTATAATAGTCTTAGAATCCTGAGATAAAGCGAAAAAAGCAAAACAAATGTATTCAAACATAACTTCTAAACAACACATGCAAAATGGCTAATAATGCCTAGAGATAAGTTTTTTTGTTAGTTTTACTAGAACAATGATCTTTTGTAAGGTTTGCAAAGACACAAGTTAGTTTTTTTATTCAATATAACACTGTAACTGTCATACTAAATATGAAAGGTTTATAATCATAACTCCAAAACCAAATATGAAATTTGTCTTAAAAAGCCTTTAATATTGAATTTATGTAAGTTTGAGCAGAATCAGGTATTTTGGAAAGGTTGACAAATACAAATATTAGATTTTACTGGCCTCATATTGGTCACACTCAAAATGACATTTTTTGAAACATAACTCCAAAAATACACATGCAAATAGTCTAACAATGCCTGAAGAAATGCATCTTCAAGAGTTTCCCTGAAAAAAAAAACATTTGGTAAGGTTTGCATAAACAAAATTTTTTTTTACTCAATTTGACAGTAATGTACTTAGAATCCTTAGATAATGCGAAAAAAGCAATAAAAATGTATTCCAACACAATTCCTAATCCAAAAGTGCAAAATGTCTAAAAATGCCTGTGATATTGAATACATGTGAGTTTTACTAGATACAGTTGTTTTTCAATGGTTTGCAAATACAAAAATGAGGTTTTAATCAATATGACTGTATAAGGTAACACTCAATATGACAGTTATTTAAACATAACTCCTACACCACACATTAAAAATTGCTAATAATGCCTGAAATAATGCATCTTTGGGAGTTTTACTCGAAACATCTGCTTTTTTAAATCTTGCAAATGCAAAAAGTAGTTTTTTACTCAATATGACTATAATAGTCTTAGAATCCTGAGATAATGCGAAAAAAGCAATAAAAATGTATTCAAACACAACTTCTAAACAACACATGCAAAATGGCTAATAATGCCCAGAGATATGTTTTTTTGTTAGTTGTACTAGAACAATGATCTTTTGTAAGGTTTGCAAAGACACAAGTTAGTTTTTTTATTCAATATAACAGTGTAACTGTCATACTAAATATGAAAGGTTTATAATCATAACTCCAAAACCAAATATGAAATTTGTCTTAAACAGCCTTTAATATTGAATTTATGTAAGTTCTACCAGAATCAGGTATTTTGGAAAGAATCACAAATACAAATATTAGATTTTACTGGCCTCATATTGGTCACACTCAAAATGACAGTTTTTGAAACATAACTCCAAAAATACACATGCAAAATGTCTAATAATGCCTGAAGAAATGCATCTTCAAGAGTTTTCCTGAAAAAAAAAAACATTTGGTAAGTTTTGCAAAAACAAAATTTGATTTGTTACTCAATTTGACAGTAATGTACTTAGAATCCTGAGATAATGCGAAAAAAGCAATAAAAATGTATTCCAACATAATTCCTAATCCAAACTTGCAAAATGTCTAAAAATGCCTGTGATATTGAATACATGTGAGTTTTACTAGATACAGTTGTTTTTCTATGGTTTGCAAATACAAAAATGAGGTTTTACTCAATGTGACTGTACACTGTAACACTCAATATGACAGTTATTTAAACATAACTCCTACACCACACATTAAAAATGGCTAATAATGCCTGAAATAATGCATCTTTGGGAGTTTTACTAGAAACATATGCTTTTTTAAATCTTGCAAATGCAAAAAGTAGTTTTTTTACTCAATATGACTATAATAGTCTTAGAATCCTGAGATAATGCGAAAAGAGCAATAAAAATGTATTCAAACATAACTTCTAAACAACACATGCAAAATGGCTAATAATGCCCAGAGTAATGTTTTTTTGTTAGTTTTACTAGAAAAATGATCTTTTGTAAGGTTTGCAAAGACACAAGTTAGTTTTTTTATTCAATATAACACTGTAACTGTCATACTAAATATGAAAGGTTTATAATCATAACTCCAAAACCAAATATGAAATGTGTCTTAAAAAGCCTTTAATATTGAATTTATGTAAGTTTTAGCAGAATCAGGTATTTTGGAAAGGTTGACAAATACAAATATTAGATTTTACTGGCATCATATTGGTCACACTCAAAATGACATTTTTTGAAACATAACTCCAAAAATACACATGCAAATAGTCTAATAATGCCTGAAGAAATGCATCTTCGAGAGTTTTCCAGAAAAAAAAACATTTGGTAAGGTTTGCAAAAACAAAATTTGATTTGTTACTCAATTTGACAGTAATGTACTTAGAATCCTGAGATAATGCGAAAAAAGCAATAAAAATGTATTCCAACATAATTCCTAATCCAAACGTGCAAAATGTCTAAAAATACCTGTGATATTGAATACATGTGAGTTTTACTAGATACAGTTGTTTTTCAATGGTTTGCAAATACAAAAATGAGGTTTTAATCAATATGACTGTATAAGGTAACACTCAATATGACAGTTATTTAAACATAACTCCTACACCACACATTAAAAATTGCTAATAATGCCTGAAATAATGCATCTTTGGGAGTTTTAATCAAAACATCTGCTTTTTTAAATCTTGCAAATGCAAAAAGTAGTTTTTTACTCAATATGACTATAATAGTCTTAGAATCCTGAGATAATGCGAAAAAAGCAATAAAAATGTATTCAAACACAACTTCTAAACAACACATGCAAAATGGCTAATAATGCCCAGAGATATGTTTTTTTGTTAGTTGTACTAGAACAATGATCTTTTGTAAGGTTTGCAAAGACACAAGTTAGTTTTTTTATTCAATATAACAGTGTAACTGTCATACTAAATATGAAAGGTTTATAATCATAACTCCAAAACCAAATATGAAATTTGTCTTAAACAGCCTTTAATATTGAATTTATGTAAGTTCTACCAGAATCAGGTATTTTGGAAAGAATCACAAATACAAATATTAGATTTTACTGGCCTCATATTGGTCACACTCAAAATGACAGTTTTTGAAACATAACTCCAAAAATACACATGCAAAATGTCTAATAATGCCTGAAGAAATGCATCTTCAAGAGTTTTCCTGAAAAAAAAAAACATTTGGTAAGTTTTGCAAAAACAAAATTTGATTTGTTACTCAATTTGACAGTAATGTACTTAGAATCCTGAGATAATGCGAAAAAAGCAATAAAAATGTATTCCAACATAATTCCTAATCCAAACTTGCAAAATGTCTAAAAATGCCTGTGATATTGAATACATGTGAGTTTTACTAGATACAGTTGTTTTTCTATGGTTTGCAAATACAAAAATGAGGTTTTACTCAATGTGACTGTACACTGTAACACTCAATATGACAGTTATTTAAACATAACTCCTACACCACACATTAAAAATGGCTAATAATGCCTGAAATAATGCATCTTTGGGAGTTTTACTAGAAACATATGCTTTTTTAAATCTTGCAAATGCAAAAAGTAGTTTTTTTACTCAATATGACTATAATAGTCTTAGAATCCTGAGATAATGCGAAAAGAGCAATAAAAATGTATTCAAACATAACTTCTAAACAACACATGCAAAATGGCTAATAATGCCCAGAGTAATGTTTTTTTGTTAGTTTTACTAGAAAAATGATCTTTTGTAAGGTTTGCAAAGACACAAGTTAGTTTTTTTATTCAATATAACACTGTAACTGTCATACTAAATATGAAAGGTTTATAATCATAACTCCAAAACCAAATATGAAATGTGTCTTAAAAAGCCTTTAATATTGAATTTATGTAAGTTTTAGCAGAATCAGGTATTTTGGAAAGGTTGACAAATACAAATATTAGATTTTACTGGCATCATATTGGTCACACTCAAAATGACATTTTTTGAAACATAACTCCAAAAATACACATGCAAATAGTCTAATAATGCCTGAAGAAATGCATCTTCGAGAGTTTTCCAGAAAAAAAAACATTTGGTAAGGTTTGCAAAAACAAAATTTGATTTGTTACTCAATTTGACAGTAATGTACTTAGAATCCTGAGATAATGCGAAAAAAGCAATAAAAATGTATTCCAACATAATTCCTAATCCAAACGTGCAAAATGTCTAAAAATACCTGTGATATTGAATACATGTGAGTTTTACTAGATACAGTTGTTTTTCAATGGTTTGCAAATACAAAAATGAGGTTTTAATCAATATGACTGTATAAGGTAACACTCAATATGACAGTTATTTAAACATAACTCCTACACCACACATTAAAAATTGCTAATAATGCCTGAAATAATGCATCTTTGGGAGTTTTAATCAAAACATCTGCTTTTTTAAATCTTGCAAATGCAAAAAGTAGTTTTTTACTCAATATGACTATAATAGTCTTAGAATCCTGAGATAATGCGAAAAAAGCAATAAAAATGTATTCAAACACAACTTCTAAACAACACATGCAAAATGGCTAATAATGCCCAGAGATATGTTTTTTTGTTAGTTTTACTAGAACAATGATTTTTTGTAAGGTTTGCAAAGACACAAGTTAGTTTTTTTATTCAATATAACACTGTAACTGTCATACTAAATATGAAAGGTTTATAATCTTAAGTCCAAAACCAAATATGAAATTTGTCTTAAAAAGCCTTTAATATTGAATTTATGTAAGTTTTAGCAGAATCAGGTATTTTGGAAAGGTTGACAAATACAAATATTAGATTTTACTGGCCTCATATTGGTCACACTCAAAATGACATTTTTTGAAACATAACTCAAAAATACACATGCAAATAGTCTAATAATGCCTGAAGAAATGCATCTTCGAGAGTTTTCCAGAAAAAAAAACATTTGGTAAGGTTTGCAAAAACAAAATTGTATTTGTTACTCAATTTGACAGTAATGTACTTAGAATCCTGAGATAATGCGAAAAAAGCAATAAAAATGTATTCCAACATAATTCCTAATCCAAACGTGCAAAATGTCTAAAAATGCCTGTGATATTGAATACATGTGAGTTTTACTAGATACAGTTGTTTTTCAATGGTTTGCAAATACAAAAATGAGGTTTTAATCAATATGACTGTATAAGGTAACACTCAATATGACAGTTATTTAAACATAACTCCTACACCACACATTAAAAATTGCTAATAATGCCTGAAATAATGCATCTTTGGGAGTTTTAATCGAAACATATGCTTTTTTAAATCTTGCAAATGCAAAAAGTAGTTTTTTACTCAATATGACTATAATAGTCTTAGAATCCTGAGATAATGCGAAAAAAGCAATAAAAATGTATTCAAACACAACTTCTAAACAACACATGCAAAATGGCTAATAATGCCCAGAGATATGTTTTTTTGTTAGTTGTACTAGAACAATGATCTTTTGTAAGGTTTGCAAAGACACAAATTAGTTTTTTTATTCAATATAACAGTGTAACTGTCATACTAAATATGAAAGGTTTATAATCATAACTCCAAAACCAAATATGACATTTGTCTTAAACAGCCTTTAATATTGAATTTATGTAAGTTCTACCAGAATCAGGTATTTTGGAAAGAATCACAAATACAAATATTAGATTTTACTGGCCTCATATTGGTCACACTCAAAATGACAGTTTTTGAAACATAACTCCAAAAATACACATGCAAAATGTCTAATAATGCCTGAAGAAATGCATCTTCAAGAGTTTTCCTGAAAAAAAAAACATTTGGTAAGGTTTGCAAAAACAAAATTTGATTTGTTACTCAATTTGACAGTAATGTACTTAGAATCCTGAGATAATGCGAAAAAAGCAATAAAAATGTATTCCAACATAATTCCTAATCCAAACTTGCAAAATGTCTAAAAATGCCTGTGATATTGAATACATGTGAGTTTTACTAGATACAGTTGTTTTTCTATGGTTTGCAAATACAAAAATGAGGTTTTACTCAATGTGACTGTACACTGTAACACTCAATATGACAGTTATTTAAACACAACTCCTACACCACACATGAAAAATGGCTAATAATGCCTGAAATAATGCATCTTTGGGAGTTTTACTCGAAACATATGCTTTTTGAAATCTTGCAAATGCAAAAAGTAGTTTTTTACTCAATATGACTATAATAGTCTTAGAATCCTGAGATAATGCGAAAAGAGCAATAAAAATGTATTCAAACATAACTTCTAAACAACACATGCAAAATGGCTAATAATGCCCAGAGTAATGTTTTTTTGTTAGTTTTACTAGAAAAATTATCTTTTGTAAGGTTTGCAAAGACACAAGTTAGTTTTTTTATTCAATATAACACTGTAACTGTCATACTAAATATGAAAGGTTTATAATCATAACTCCAAAACCAAATATGAAATGTGTCTTAAAAAGCCTTTAATATTGAATTTATGTAAGTTTTAGCAGAATCAGGTATTTTGGAAAGGTTGACAAATACAAATATTAGATTTTACTGGCCTCATATTGGTCACACTCAAAATGAAATTTTTTGAAACATAACTCCAAAAATACACATGCAAATAGTCTAATAATGCCTGAAGAAATGCATCTTCGAGAGTTTTCCAGAAAAAAAAACATTTGGTAAGGTTTGCAAAAACAAAATTTGATTTGTTACTCAATTTGACAGTAATGTACTTAGAATCCTGAGATAATGCGAAAAAAGCAATAAAAATGTATTCCAACATAATTCCTAATCCAAACGTGCAAAATGTCTAAAAATGCCTGTGATATTGAATACATGTTAGTTTTACTAGATACAGTTGTTTTTCAATGGTTTGCAAATACAAAAATGAGGTTTTAATCAATATGACTGTATACTGTAACACTCAATATGACAGTTATTTAAACATAACTCCTACACCACACATGAAAAATGGCTAATAATGCCTGAAATAATGCATCTTTGGGAGTTTTACTAGAAACATATGCTTTTTTAAATCTTGCAAATGCAAAAAGTAGTTTTTTACTCAATATGACTATAATAGTCTTAGAATCCTGAGATAATGCGAAAAAAGCAATAAAAATGTATTCAAACATAACTTCTAAACAACGCATGCAAAATGGCTAATAATGCCCAGAGATATGTTTTTTTGTTAGTTTTACTAGAAAAATGATCTTTTGTAAGGTTTGCAAAGACACAAATTAGTTTTTGTATTCAATATAACAGTGTAACTGTCATACTAAATATGAAAGGTTTATAATCATAACTCCAAAACCAAATATGAAATTTGTCTTAAAAAGCCTTTAATATTGAATTTATGTAAGTTTTAGCAGAATCAGGTATTTTGAAAAGGTTGACAAATACAAATAATAGATTTTACTGGCCTCATATTGGTCACACTCAAAATGACATTTTTTGAAACATAACTCCAAAAATACACATGCAAATAGTCTAATAATGCCTGAAGAAATGCATCTTCGAGAGTTTTCCAGAAAAAAAACATTTGGTAAGGTTTGCAAAAACAAAATTTGATTTGTTACTCAATTTGACAGTAATGTACTTAGAATCCTGAGATACTGCGAAAAAAGCAATAAAAATGTATTCCAACATAATTCCTAATCCAAACGTGCAAAATGTATAAAAATGCCTGTGATATTGAATACATGAGTTTTACTAGATACAGTTGTTTTTCTATGGTTTGCAAATACAAAAATGAGGTTTTAATCAATAAGACTGTATACTGTAACACTCAATATGACAGTTATTTAAACATAACTCCTACACCACACATGAAAAATGGCTAATAATGCCTGAAATAATGCATCTTTGGGAGTTTTACTCGAAACATATGCTTTTTTAAATCTTGCAAATGCAAAAAGTAGGTTTTTTTACTCAATATGACTATAAGGGACGGCGTGGCGTAGTGGGAGAGTGGCCTTGCGCAACCCGGGGGTCCCTGGTTCAATTCCCACCTAGTACCAACATCGTCACGTCCGTTGTGTCCTGAGCATGACACTTCACCCTTGCTCCTGAAGGGTGCTGGTTGGCGCCTTGCATGGCAGATCCCTCCATCAGTGTGTGAATGTGTGTGTGAATGGGTAAATGTGGAAGTAGTGTCAAAGCGCTTTGAGTACCTTGAAGGTAGAAAAGCGCTATACAATTTACCATTTATCATTTATAATGTTCTTAGAATGCTGAGATAATGCGAAAAAAGCAATACAATTGTATTCAAACATAACTTCTAAACAACACATAAAAAATGACTGATATTGCCTAGAGATATGTATTTTTGTTAGTTGTACTCGAAAAATGATCTTTTGTAAGGTTTGCAAAGACACAAGTTAGTGTTTTTATTCAATATAACAGTGTAACTGTCATAAGAAATATGAAAGGTTTATAATCATAACTCCAAAACCGAACATGAAATTTGTCTAAAAAAGCCTGTAATATTGAATTTATGTGAGTTTTAGCAGAATAAGGTATTTTGGAAAGGTTCACAAATACAAAAATTAGGTTTTACTGGCCTCATATTGGTCACACTCAAAATGACAGTTTTTGAAACATAACTCCAAAAATAGTGATACAAAATGTCTAATAATGCATGAAGGAATTAATCTTTGAGAGTTTTCCTGAAAAAAAAAAAACAGTTGGTGAGGTTTGCTAAAACAAAATTTTATTTTTTACTCAATTTGACGGCAATGTACTTAGAATCCTGAGATAATGCGAAAAAAGCAATAAAAATGTATTCCAGCATAATTCCTAATCGAAACGTGCAAAATGTCTAAAAATGCCTGTGATATTGAATACTTGTGAGTTTTACTAGATACAGATGTTTTTCTATGGTTTGCAAATACAAAAATGAGGTTTTACTCAATATGACTGTATACTGTAACACTCATTATGACAGTTATTTAAACATAACTCCTACACCACACATGAAAAATAGCTAATAATGCCTGAAATAATGCATCTTTTGGAGTTTTACTCGAAACATATGCTTTTTTTAAATCTTGCAAATGCAAAAAGTAGTTTTTTACTCAATATGACAATAAAGTTCTTGGGATCCTGAGATAATGCGAAAAAAGTAATAAAAATGTATTCAAACATAACTTCTAAACAACACATGCAAAATGGCTAATAATGCCTAGAGATATGTATTTTGGTGAGTTGTACTCGAAAAGTGATCTTTTGTAAGGTTTGCAAAGACACAAGTTAGTTTTTTTTTCCAATATAACAGTGCAACTGTCATACTAAATATGAAAGGTTTATAATCATAACTCCAAAACCAAACATGAAATGTGTCTAAAAAAAAGCCTGTAATATTGAATTTATGTGAGTTTCAGCAGAATCAGGTATTTTGGAAAGAATCACAAATACAAAAATTAGGTTTTAATGGCCTCATATTGGTCACACTCAAAATGACAGTTTTTGAAACATAACTCCAAAAACACACATGCAAAATGTCTAATAATGCCCAAAATAATGCATCTTTGGGAGTTCTACTCGAAACATATGCTTTTTTAAATCTTGCAAATGAAAAAAGTAGTTTTTTTTTACTCAATATGAATATAATGTTCTTAGAATACTGAGATAATTTGAAAAAATCAATACAATTGTATTCAAACATAACTTCTAAACAACACATGAAAATGGCTAATAATGCCTAGAGATATATGTTTTTTTGGTTATTTGTACTAGAAAAATGATCTTTTGTAAGTTTTGCAAAGACACAAGTTAGATTTTTTATTCAAAATAACAGTGTAACTGTCATAATGAATATGAAAGGTTTATAATCATAACTCCAAAACCAGACGTGAAATTTGTCTAAAAAAGCCTGTAATATTGAATTTATGTGAGTTTTAGCAGAATCAGGTATTTTGGAAAGAATCACAAATACAAAAATTAGGTTGTACTGTCCTCATATTGGTCACACTCAAAATGACAGTTTTGAAACATAACTCCAAAAATACACATGCAAAATGGCTAATAATGCCTACCGATATGTATTTTGGTTAGTTGTACTCGAAAAATATATTTTGTAAAGTTTGCAAAGACACAAGTTTTTTTTTTTTTTTATTCAATATAACAGTGTAACTGTCATACTAAATATGAAAGGTGTATAATCATAACTCCAAAACCAAACATGAAATTTGTCTAAAAAAGCCTGTAATATTGAATTTATATAAGTTTTACCAGAATCAGGTATTTTGGAAAGAATCACAAATACATAGTTAGGTTTTACTGGCCTCATATTGGTCACACTCAAAATGACAGTTTTTGAAACATAACTCCAAAAATACACATGCAACATTTCTAATAATGCCTGAAGAAATGCATCTTTGAGAGTTTTCCTGAAAAAAAAAAAACATTGTTTACCTGTATTTCATCTTTTTTTGTAAGGGGCGCTGGAAGCCGGCAGACCCGTCAGCGATCCTGTTCTGTCTCCCTGTAATGTTCGTCTGATCTTGAATGGGATTGTGCTGAAAATTGTAATTTTCCTGAAGGAATTCTCCTGACGGAATGAATAAAGTACTATCTAATCTAATCTAATCTAAATATGCGCCACACTGTGGAGCCACATCAATCAAGACTGACAAACACATTTCAGGAGAACATCGTCACCGTAAGACAACATTAACACAACAGAAACAATTCCTAGAATTCCATGTGTTACAATATACACCCCCACCACCTAACCCCGCCCAGCTCAACCAACGCACGGAGGGGGGCGGTGATGTTTGGGGCACGAGGTTGGGTGGTAGCGGGATTGTAGCCCGGAAGAGTCAGCGCTGCTTGGGCTTCTGGGTATTTGTTATGTTGTGTTTATGTTTTATTACAGTGAGGATGTTTTCCTGAAATGTGTTTATCATTCTTGTTCAATGTGGGTTCACAGTGTGGTGCATATTTGTAACAGTGTTAAAGTTGTTTGTACAGCCACCGTCAGTGTGACCTGTGTGGCTGTTGACCAAGTATATCTTGCAGTCACTTTTCAAATGAATGACGAAACCGTGCTCATCACATGCCTCAATTGGCACGCTGATTATTTGATGAATGAGCGTTCAATAAAACCCACCACGGTATTACGTGTCATATTCGCCCGGCCAAACTTTGAGTCAACCCTACAGGAGGGTCAGTGAAATTCTCGTGGTGAAATGATAGGAATGGTAAGTATGTCGCTAGGGTAGGATAGCCATTCATGCAAGGTTAACCCACTTTGTATCAATTTCCTGCATCCAGTGGCCCCCCGCTAAAGTCAATGAGACACCCTTGATCCTAACAATTCAGAAAAAATCTGTTAAACAATGGTATTTTTCTGTGGAATCGCCAGCATTGTCACTTCACTAAAGGTGGTTGATCGTAATAATTTGGAAAAACTCTTTAGAATAAAGGTATTTTTCTGCAGAACTGTTTGCATCGTCACTTTATTAAAGGTGGTTGATCTTAATAATTTAGTAAAAATCTGTAAAATTATGATATTTCACCCCAAAACGTTTCATGAAAATTTCTGTAAATATAATATTTTTGATCATTATTTGGTTTCCAATGTTTTACTTTAGTTTTATGGTTTTTGTTTGGCCAGTAAATTACCGTTTTTTTACAAAACTTATTTTTACAGTGTTTGCAAAGATAAAAGTTAGTTTTTTTTTATTCAATATAACAGTAAAACTGTTATACTAAATATGAAAGGTTAATAAACATAACTCCAAAACCAAACATGAAATCTGTCTAAAAAAGCCTGTAATATTGACTTTATGTGAGTTTACCTGAATTAGGTATTTTGGAAAGGTTCACAAATACAAAAATTTGGTTTTACTGGCCTCACATTGGTCACACTCAATAAGACAGTTTTTGAACCCTATCTCCAAAAATACACATGCAAAATTACAAAGAAAATGCCTGAAGAAATGTATCTATGTGAGTTTTACTGGATAAAAAAAACATTTTGTAAGGGTTGCAAAAACAAAAAGAAATGTTTTGTAATGTTAATGTAATTTTAAGGTAAATACATTTTTTGTAATATTTATGTGTATTTTCACATTCAAGGCGAAAAATATATGTAGCCTCTTATAAAAGGTTTATGCTCAAACTAACATTTACATTGTTTTCCCTGTAATATGACATACATGAGTGACTGCAAGACATACTTAATCAACAGTCAACAGCCTTACAGATCACACTGACGGTGGCCGTACAAACAACTTTAACAATGTTACAAATATGCGCCACATTGTGGAGCCACATCAAACAAGAATGACAAACACATTTCAGGAGAACATCTTCACCGTAACACAACATTAACACAACAGAAACAATACCCAGAATTCCATGTGTTACAATATACACCCCCACCACATAACCCCGCCCACCTCAACCAACGCACGGAGGGGGGCGGTGATGTTTTGGGGTGCGGGGTTGGGTGGTAGCAGGGGTGTAGCCCGGAAGAGTCAGCGCTGCATGGGCTTGTGGGTATTTGTTATGCTATGTCGTGTTTATGTTTTGTTACAGTGAGGATGTTTTCCTGAAATGTGTTTATCATTCTTGTTCGATGTGGATTCACAGTGTGGTGCATAATTTGTAACAGTGTTAAAGTTGTTTGTACAGCCACCAGCAGTGTGACCTGTGTGAATGTTGACCAAGTATGTCTTGCAGTCACTATCACATGCATGACAATACTGTGCACATCACACTCATGAGTAGGCATGCTGATGATTTGGTGAATGAATGTATAAAAAGTCACCCGGCCTGACTTTGGGTCAATGCTACATGAGGGTCAGTAAAATTCTCACAGTGAAATGGTAGGATCAGTAAGTATGTTGCTAGGGTGGGGTAGCCATTCATGCAAGGTGAATCCACTTTGCATCAAGTTCCTGCATCCAGTGGCCCCCCACTAAAGTCAATGAGACACCCCTGATCCTAACTATTCAGAAAAAATCTGTAAAACAATGGTATTTTTCTGAGGAACCGCCAGCATTGTCACTTCACTAAAGGTGGTTGATCGTAATAATTGGGAAAAACTCTTTAGAATAAAGGTATTTTTCTGCAGAACTGTTTGCATCGTCACTTTATTAAAGGTGGTTAATCTTAATAATTTAGTAAAAATCTGTAAAATTATGATATTTCACCCCAAAACGTTTCATGAAAATTTCTGTAAATATAATATTTTTGATCATTATTTGGTTTACAATGTTTTACTTTAGTTTTATGGTTTTTGTTGAATATGAAAGGTTAATAAACATAACTCCAAAACCAAACATGAAATCTGTCTAAAAAAGCCCGTAATGTTGACTTTATGTGAGTTTTACCTGAATTAGGTATTTTGGAAAGGTTCACAAATACAAAAATTTGGTTTTACTTGCCTCACATTGGTCACACTCAATAACACTAAACAACACATGCAAAATGGCTAATAATGCCTAGAGATATGTTTTTTTGTTAGTTGTACTAGAAAAATGATCTTTTTTAAGGCTTGCAAAGACACAAGTTGTTTTTTTTATTCAATATAACACTGTAACTGTCATACTAAATATGAAAGGTTTATAATCATAACTCCAAAACCAAATATGAAATTTGTCTTAAAAAGCCTTTAATATTGAATTTATGTAAGTTTTACCAGAATCAGGTATTTTGGAAAGAATCACAAATACAAATATTAGATTTTACTGGCCTCATATTGGTCACACTCAAAATGAAAGTTTTTGAAACATAACTCCAAAAATACACATGCAAAATGTCTAATAATGCCTGAAGAAATGCATCTTCGAAAGTTTTCCTGAAAAAAAAAACATTTGGTAAGGTTTGCAAAAACAAAATTTGATTTGTTACTCAATTTGACAGTAATGTACTTAGAATCCTGAGATAATGCGAAAAAAGCAATAAAAATGTATTCCAACATAATTCCTAATCCAAACGTGCAAAATGTCTAAAAATGCCTGTGATATTGAATACATGTGAGTTTTACTAGATACAGTTGTTTTTCAATGGTTTGCAAATACAAAAATGAGGTTTTACTCAATATGACTGTATACTATAACACTCAATATGACAGTTATTTAAACATAACTCCTAAACCACACATTAAAAATGGCTAATAATGCCTGAAATAATGCATCTTTGGGAGTTTTACTAAAAACATATGCTTTTTTAAATCTTGCAAATGCAAAAAGTAGTTTTTTACTCAATATGACTATAATAGTCTTAGAATCCTGAGATAATGCGAAAAAAGCAATAAAAATGTATTCAAACATAACTTCTAAACAACACATGCAAAATGGCTAATAATGCCCAGAGATATGTTTTTTTGTTAGTTTTACTAGAAAAATGATCTTTTGTAAGGTTTGCAAAGACACAAATTAGTTTTTTTATTCAATATAACAGTGTAACTGTCATACTAAATATGAAGGGTTTATAATCATAACTCCAAAACCAAATATGAAATTTGTCTTAAAAACCCTTTAATATTGAATTTATGTAAGTTTTAGCAGAATCAGGTATTTTGGAAAGGTTGACGAATACAAATATTAGATTTTACTGGCCTCATATTGGTCACACTCAAAATGACATTTTTTGAAACATAACTCCAAAAATACACATGCAAATAGTCTAATAATGCCTGAAGAAATGCATCTTCGAGAGTTTTCCAGAAAAAAAACATTTGGTAAGGTTTGCAAAAACAAAATTTGATTTGTTACTCAATTTGACAGTAATGTACTTAGAATCCTGAGATAATGCGAAAAAAATAAAATAAAAATGTATTCAAACATAACTTCTAAACAACACATGCAAAATGGCTAATAATGCCCGGAGATGTGTTATTTTGTTAGTTTTACTAGAAAAATGATCTTTTGTAAGGTTTGCAAAGACACAAATTAGTTTTTTTCATTCAATATAACAGTGTAACTGTCATACTAAATATGAAAGGTTTATAATCATAACTCCAAAACCAAATATGAAATTTGTCTTAAAAAGCCTTTAATATTGAATTTATGTAAGTTTTACCAGAATCAGGTATTTTGGAAAGAATCACAAATACAAATATTAGATTTTACTGGCCTCATATTGGTCACACTCAAAATGAAAGTTTTTGAAACATAACTCCAAAAATACACATGCAAAATGTCTAATAATGCCTGAAGAAATGCATCTTCGAGAGTTTTCCTGAAAAAAAAAAACATTTGGTAAGGTTTGCAAAAACAAAATTTGATTTGTTACTCAATTTGACAGTAATGTGCTTAGAATCCTGAGATAATGCAAAAAAAGCAATAAAAATGTATTCCAGCATAATTCCTAATCCAAACGTGCAAAATGTCTAAAAATTCCTGTGATATTCAATTGATGTGAGTTTTACTAGATACAGTTGTTTTTCAATGGTTTGCAAATACAAAAATGAGGTTTTACTCAATATGACTGTATACTGTAACACTCAATATGACAGTTATTTAAACATAACTCCTACACCACACATTAAAAATGGCTAATAATGCCTGAAATAATGCATCTTTGGGAGTTTTACTAGAAACATATGCTTTTTTAAATCTTGCAAATGCAAAAAGTAGTTTTTTACTCAATATGATTATAATAGTCTTAGAATCCTGAGATAATGCGAAAAAAGCAATACAAATATATTCAAACATAACTTCTAAACAACACATGCAAAATGGCTAATAATGCCTAGAGATATGTTTTTTTGTTAGTTGTACTAGAAAAATGATCTTTTGTAAGGTTTGCAAAAAAACAAGTTGGTTTTTTTATTCAATATAACACTGTAACTGTCATACTAAATATGAAAGGTTTATAATTATAACTCCAAAACCAAATATGAAATTTGTCTTAAACAGCCTTTAATATTGAATTTGTGTAAGTTCTACCAGAATCAGGTATTTTGGAAAGGTTGACAAATACAAATATTAGATTTTACTGGCCTCATATTGGTCACACTCAAAATGACATTTTTTGAAACATAACTCCAAAAATACGCATGCAAATAGTCTAATAATGCCTAACGAAATGCATCTTCGAGAGTTTTCCAGAAAAAAAACATTTGGTAAGGTTTGCAAAAACAAAATTTGATTTGTTACTCAATTTGACAGTAATGTACTTAGAATCCTGAGATAATGCGAAAAAAGCAATAAAAATGTATTCCAACATAATTCCTAATCCAAACGTGCAAAATGTCTAAAAATGCCTGTGATATTCAATACATGTGAGTTTTACTAGATACCGTTGTTTTTCAATGGTTTGCAAATACAAAAATGAGGTTTTACTCAATATGACTGTATACTGTAACACTCAATATGACAGTTATTTAAACATAACTCCTAAACCACACATTAAAATGGCTAATAATGCCTGAAATAATGCATCTTTGGGAGTTTTACTAAAAACATATGCTTTTTTAAATCTTGCAAATGCAAAAAGTAGTTTTTTACTCAATATGACTATAATAGTCTTAGAATCCTGAGATAATGCGAAAAAAGCAATAAAAATGTATTCAAACATAACTTCTAAACAACACATGCAAAATGGCTAATAATGCCCAGAGATATGTTTTTTTGTTAGTTTTACTAGAAAAATGATATTTTGTAAGGTTTGCAAAGACACAAATTAGTTTTTTTATTCAATATAACAGTGTAACTGTCATACTAAATATGAAGGGTTTATAATCATAACTCCAATACCAAATATGAAATTTGTCTTAAAAAGCCTTTAATATTGAATTTATGTAAGTTTTAGCAGAATCAGGTATTTTGGAAAGGTTGACAAATACAAATATTAGATTTTACTGGCCTCATATTGGTCACACTCAAAATGACATTTTTTGAAACATAACTCCAAAAATACACATGCAAATAGTCTAATAATGCCTGAAGAAATGCATCTTTGAGAGTTTTCCAGAAAGAAAAACATTTGGTAAGGTTTGCAAAAACAAAATTTGATTTGTTACTCAATTTGACAGTAATGTACTTAGAGTCCTGAGATAATGCGAAAAAAGCAATAAAAATGTATTCCAACATAATTCCTAATCCAAACGTGCAAAATGTCTAAAAATGCCTGTGATATTGAATACATGTTAGTTTTACTAGATACAGTTGTTTTTCAATGGTTTGCAAATACAAAAATGAGGTTTTAATCAATATGACTGTATACTGTAACACTCAATATGACAGTTATTTAAACATAACTCCTACACCACACATTAAAAATGGCTAATAATGCCTGAAATAATGCATCTTTGGGAGTTTTACTAGAAACATATGCTTTTTTAAATCTTGCAAATGCAAAAAGTAGTTTTTTACTCAATATGACTATAATAGTCTTAGAATCCTGAGATAATGCGAAAAAAGCAATAAAAATGTATTCAAACATAACTTCTAAACAACACATGCAAAATGGCTAATAATGCCCAGAGATATGTTTTTTTGTTAGTTTTACTAGAAAAATTATCTTTTGTAAGGTTTGCAAAGACACAAATTAGTTTTTGTATTCAATATAACAGTGTAACTGTCATACTAAATATGAAAGGTTTATAATCATAACTCCAAAACCAAATATGAAATTTGTCTTAAAAAGCCTTTAATATTGAATTTATGTAAGTTTTAGCAGAATCAGGTATTTTGAAAAGGTTGACAAATACAAATATTAGATTTTACTGGCCTCATATTGGTCACACTCAAAATGACATTTTTTGAAACATAACTCCAAAAATACACATGCAAAATGTCTAATAATGCCTGAAGAAATGCATCTTCAAGAGTTTTCCTGAAAAGAAAAAACATTTGGTAAGGTTTGCAAAAACAAAATTTGATTTGTTACTCAATTCGATTAAAAAGGAACTTAGAATCCTGAGATAATGCGAAAAAAGCAATAAAAATGTATTCCAACATAACTCCTAATCCAAACGTGCAAAATGTCTAAAAATGCCTGTGATATTCAATACATGTGAGTTTTACTAGATACAGTTGTTTTTCAATGGTTTGCAAATACAAAAATGAGGTTTTACTCAATATGACTGTATACTGTAACACTCAATATGACAGTTATTTAAACATAACTCCTAAACCACACATTAAAAACTGCTAATAATGCCTGAAATAATGCATCTTTGGGAGTTTTACTAAAAACATATGCTTTTTCAAATCTTGCAAATGCAAAAAGTAGTTTTTTTACTCAATATGACTATAATAGTCTTAGAATCCTGAGATAATGCAAAAAAAGCAATAAAAATGTATTCAAACATAACTTCTAAACAACACATGCAAAATGGCTAATAATGCCCAGAGATATGTTTTTTTGTTAGTTTTACTAGAAAAATGATCTTTTGTAAGGTTTGCAAAGACACAAATTAGTTTTTTTATTCAATATAACAGTGTAACTGTCATACTAAATATGAAGGGTTTATAATCATAACTCCAAAACCAAATATGAAATTTGTCTTAAAAAGCCTTTAATATTGAATTTATGTAAGTTTTAGCAGAATCAGGTATTTTGGAAAGGTTGACAAATACAAATATTAGATTTTACTGGCCTCATATTGGTCACACTCAAAATGACATTTTTTGAAACATAACTCCAAAAATGCACATGCAAAATGTCTAATAATGCCTGAAGAAATGCATCTTCAAGAGTTTTCCTGAAAAAAAAAAACATTTGGTAAGGTTTGCAAAAACAAAATTTGATTTGTTACTCAATTCGATTAAAATGGAACTTAGAATCCTGAGATAATGCGAAAAAAGCAATAAAAATGTATTCCAACATAATTCCTAATCCAAACGTGCAAAATGTCTAAAAATGCCTGTGATATTGAATACATGTGAGTTTTACTAGATACAGTTGTTTTTCAATGGTTTGCAAATACAAAAATGAGGTTTTACTCAATATGACTGTATACTGTAACACTCAATATGACAGTTATTTAAACATAACTCCTAAACCACACATTAAAAATGGCTAATAATGCCTGAAATAATGCATCTTTGGGAGTTTTACTCGAAACATATGCTTTTTGAAATCTTGCAAATGCAAAAAGTAGTTTTTTACTCAATATGACTATAATAGTCTTAGAATCCTGAGATAATGCGAAAAAAGCAATAAAAATGTATTCAAACATAACTTCTAAACAACACATGCAAAATGGCTAATAATGCCCAGAGATATGTTTTTTTGTTAGTTTTACTAGAAAAATGATCTTTTGTAAGGTTTGCAAAGACACAAATTAGTTTTTTTATTCAATATAACAGTGTAACTGTCATACTAAATATGAAGGGTTTATAATCATAACTCCAAAACCAAATATGAAATTTGTCTTAAAAAGCCTTTAATATTGAATTTATGTAAGTCTTAGCAGAATCAGGTATTTTGGAAAGGTTGACGAATACAAATATTAGATTTTACTGGCCTCATATTGGTCACACTCAAAATGACATTTTTTGAAACATAACTCCAAAAATACACATGCAAATAGTCTAATAATGCCTGAAGAAATGCATCTTCGAGAGTTTTCCAGAAAAAAAACATTTGGTAAGGTTTGCAAAAACAAAATTTGATTTGTTACTCAATTTGACAGTAATGTACTTAGAATCCTGAGATAATGCGAAAAAAGCAATAAAAATGTATTCCAACATAATTCCTAATCCAAACGTGCAAAATGTCTAAAAATGCCTGTGATATTCAATACATGTGAGTTTTACTAGATACCGTTGTTTTTCAATGGTTTGCAAATACAAAAATGAGGTTTTACTCAATATGACTGTATACTGTAACACTCAATATGACAGTTATTTAAACATAACTCCTAAACCACACATTAAAAATGGCTAATAATGCCTGAAATAATGCATCTTTGGGAGTTTTACTAAAAACATATGCTTTTTGAAATCTTGCAAATGCAAAAAGTAGTTTTTTACTCAATATGACTATAATAGTCTTAGAATCCTGAGATAATGCGAAAAAAGCAATAAAAATGTATTCAAACATAACTTCTAAACAACACATGCAAAATGGCTAATAATGCCCAGAGATATGTTTTTTTGTTAGTTTTACTAGAAAAATGATATTTTGTAAGGTTTGCAAAGACACAAATTAGTTTTTTTATTCAATATAACAGTGTAACTGTCATACTAAATATGAAGGGTTTATAATCATAACTCCAAAACCAAATATGAAATTTGTCTTAAAAAGCCTTTAATATTGAATTTATGTAAGTTTTAGCAGAATCAGGTATTTTGGAAAGGTTGACAAATACAAATATTAGATTTTACTGGCCTCATATTGGTCACACTCAAAATGACATTTTTTGAAACATAACTCCAAAAATACACATGCAAATAGTCTAATAATGCCTGAAGAAATGCATCTTCGAGAGTTTTCCAGAAAGAAAAACATTTGGTAAGGTTTGCAAAAACAAAATTTGATTTGTTACTCAATTTGACAGTAATGTACTTAGAATCCTGAGATAATGCGAAAAAAGCAATAAAAATGTATTCCAACATAATTCCTAATCCAAACGTGCAAAATGTCTAAAAATGCCTGTGATATTGAATACATGTTAGTTTTACTAGATACAGTTGTTTTTCAATGGTTTGCAAATACAAAAATGAGGTTTTAATCAATATGACTGTATACTGTAACACTCAATATGACAGTTATTTAAACATAACTCCTACACCACACATTAAAAATGGCTAATAATGCCTGAAATAATGCATCTTTGGGAGTTTTACTAGAAACATATGCTTTTTTAAATCTTGCAAATGCAAAAAGTAGTTTTTTACTCAATATGACTATAATAGTCTTAGAATCCTGAGATAATGCGAAAAAAGCAATAAAAATGTATTCAAACATAACTTCTAAACAACACATGCAAAATGGCTAATAATGCCCAGAGATATGTTTTTTTGTTAGTTTTACTAGAAAAATGATCTTTTGTAAGGTTTGCAAAGACACAAATTAGTTTTTGTATTCAATATAACAGTGTAACTGTCATACTAAATATGAAAGGTTTATAATCATAACTCCAAAACCAAATATGAAATTTGTCTTAAAAAGCCTTTAATATTGAATTTATGTAAGTTTTAGCAGAATCAGGTATTTTGAAAAGGTTGACAAATACAAATATTAGATTTTACTGGCCTCATATTGGTCACACTCAAAATGACATTTTTTGAAACATAACTCCAAAAATACACATGCAAAATGTCTAATAATGCCTGAAGAAATGCATCTTCATGAGTTTTCCTGAAAAAAAAAAACATTTGGTAAGGTTTGCAAAAACAAAATTTGATTTGTTACTCAATTCGATTAAAAAGGAACTTAGAATCCTGAGATAATGCGGAAAAAGCAATAAAAATGTATTCCAACATAATTCCTAATCCAAACGTGCAAAATGTCTAAAAATGCCTGTGATATTGGATACATGTGAGTTTTACTAGATACAGTTGTTTTTCAATGGTTTGCAAATACAAAAATGAGGTTTTACTCAATATGACTGTATACTGTAACACTCAATATGACAGTTATTTAAACATAACTCCTAAACCACACATTAAAAATGGCTAATAATGCCTGAAATAATGCATCTTTGGGAGTTTTACTAGAAACATATGCTTTTTTAAATCTTGCAAATGCAAAAAGTAGTTTTTTACTCAATATGACTATAATAGTCTTAGAATCCTGAGATTTTGCGAAAAAAGCAATAAAAATGTATTCAAAAATAACTTCTAAACAACACATGCAAAATGGCTAATAATGCCCAGAGATATGTTTTTTTGTTAGTTTTACTAGAAAAATGATCTTTTGTAAGGTTTGCAAAGACACAAATTAGTTTTTTTATTCAATATAACAGTGTAACTGTCATACTAAATATGAAGGGTTTATAATCATAACTCCAAAACCAAATATGAAATTTGTCTTAAAAAGCCTTTAATATTGAATTTATGTAAGTTTTAGCAGAATCAGGTATTTTGGAAAGGTTGACAAATACAAATAATAGATTTTACTGGCCTCATATTGGTCACACTCAAAATGACATTTTTTGAAACATAACTCCAAAAATACACATGCAAAATGTCTAATAATGCCTGAAAAAATGCATCTTCAAGAGTTTTCCTGAAAAAAAAAAACATTTGGTAAGGTTTGCAAAAACAAAATTTGATTTGTTACTCAATTCGATTAAAAAGGAACTCAGAATCCTGAGATAATGCGAAAAAAGCAATAAAAATGTATTCCAACATAATTCCTAATCCAAACGTGCAAAATGTCTGAAAATGCCTGTGATATTGAATACATGTGAGTTTTACTAGATACAGTTGTTTTTCAATGGTTTGCAAATACAAAAATGAGGTTTTACTCAATATGACTGTATACTGTAACACTCAATATGACAGTTATTTAAACATAACTCCTAAACCACACATTAAAAATGGCTAATAATGCCTGAAATAATGCATCTTTGGGAGTTTTACTAGAAACATATGCTTTTTTAAATCTTGCAAATGCAAAAAGTAGTTTTTTACTCAATATGACTATAATAGTCTTAGAATCCTGAGATAATGCGAAAAAAGCAATAAAAATGTATTCCAACATAATTCCTAATCCAAACGTGCAAAATGTCTAAAAATGCCTGTGATATTCAATACATGTGAGTTTTACTAGATACACTTGTTTTTCAATGGTTTGCAAATACAAAAATGAGGTTTTACTCAATATGACTGTATACTGTAACACTCAATATGACAGTTATTTAAACATAACTCCTAAACCACACATTAAAAATGGCTAATAATGCCTGAAATAATGCATCTTTGGGAGTTTTACTAAAAACATATGCTTTTTTAAATCTTGCAAATGCAAAAAGTAGTTTTTTACTCAATATGACTATAATAGTCTTAGAATCCTGAGATAATGCGAAAAAAGCAATAAAAATGTATTCAAACACAACTTCTAAACAACAAATGCAAAATGGCTAATAATGCCCAGAGATGTGTTTTTTTGTTAGTTTTACTAGAAAAATGATCTTTTGTAAGGTTTGCAAAGACACAAATTAGTTTTTGTATTCAATATAACAGTGTAACTGTCATACTAAATATGAAGGGTTTATAATCATAACTCCAAAACCAAATATGAAATTTGTCTTAAAAAGCCTTTAATATTGAATTTATGTAAGTTTTAGCAGAATCAGGTATTTTGGAAAGGTTGACAAATACAAATATTAGATTTTACTGGCCTCATATTGGTCACACTCAAAATGACATTTTTTGAAACATAACTCCAAAAATACACATGCAAAATGTCTAAAAATGCCTGAAGAAATGCATCTTCAAGAGTTTTCCTGAAAAAAAAAACATTTGGTAAGGTTTGCAAAAACAAAATTTGATTTGTTACTCAATTCGATTAAAAAGGAACTCAGAATCCTGAGATAATGCGAAAAAAGCAATAAAATGTATTCCAACATAATTCCTAATCCAAACGTGCAAAATGTCTAAAAATGCCTGTGATATTGAATACATGTGAGTTTTACTAGATACAGTTGTTTTTCAATGGTTTGCAAATACAAAAATGAGGTTTTACTCAATATGACTGTATACTGTAACACTCAATATTACAGTTATTTAAACATAACTCCTAAACCACACATTAAAAATGGCTAATAATGCCTGAAATAATGCATCTTTGGGAGTTTTACTAGAAACATATGCTTTTTTAAATCTTGCAAATGCAAAAAGTAGTTTTTTACTCAATATGACTATAATAGTCTTAGAATCCTGAGATAATGCGAAAAAAGCAATAAAAATGTATTCAAACATAACTTCTAAACAACACATGCAAAATGGCTAATAATGCCCAGAGATATGTTTTTTTGTTAGTTTTACAAGAAAAATGATCTTTTGTAAGGTTTGCAAAGACACAAATTAGTTTTTTTATTCAATATAACAGTGTAACTGTCATACTAAATATGAAGGGTTTATAATCATAACTCCAAAACCAAATATGAAATTTGTCTTAAAAAGCCTTTAATATTGAATTTATGTAAGTTTTAGCAGAATCAGGTATTTTGGAAAGGTTGACGAATACAAATATTAGATTTTACTGGCCTCATATTGGTCACACTCAAAATGACATTTTTTGAAACATAACTCCAAAAATACACATGCAAATAGTCTAATAATGCCTGAAGAAATGCATCTTCGAGAGTTTTCCTGAAAAAAAAAAACATTTGGTAAGGTTTGCAAAAACAAAATTTGATTTGTTACTCAATTTGACAGTAATGTACTTAGAATCCTGAGATAATGCGAAAAAAGCAATAAAAATGTATTCCAACATAATTCCTAATCCAAACGTGCAAAATGTCTAAAAATGCCTGTGATATTCAATTGATGTGAGTTTTACTAGATACAGTTGTTTTTCAATGGTTTGCAAATACAAAAATGAGGTTTTATCCAATATGACTGTATACTGTAACACTCAATATGACAGTTATTTAAACATAACTCCTAAACCACACATTAAAAATGGCTAATAATGCCTGAAATAATGCATCTTTGGGAGTTTTACTAAAAACATATGCTTTTTTAAATCTTGCAAATGCAAAAAGTAGTTTTTTACTCAATATGACTATAATAGTCTTAGAATCCTGAGATAATGCGAAAAAAGCAATAAAAATGTATTCAAACATAACTTCTAAACAACACATGCAAAATGGCTAATAATGCCCAGAGATATGTTTTTTTGTTAGTTTTACTAGAAAAATGATATTTTGTAAGGTTTGCAAAGACACAAATTAGTTTTTTTATTCAATATAACAGTGTAACTGTCATACTAAATATGAAGGGTTTATAATCATAACTCCAAAACCAAATATGAAATTTGTCTTAAAAAGCCTTTAATATTGAATTTTTTAAGTTTTAGCAGAATCAGGTATTTTGGAAAGGTTGACAAATACAAATATTAGATTTTACTGGCCTCATATTGGTCACACTCAAAATGACATTTTTTGAAACATAACTCCAAAAATACACATGCAAATAGTCTAATAATGCCTGAAGAAATGCATCTTCGAGAGTTTTCCAGAAAAAAAAACATTTGGTAAGGTTTGCAAAAACAAAATTTGATTTGTCACTCAATTTGACAGTAATGTACTTAGAATCCTGAGATAATGCGAAAAAAGCAATAAAAATGTATTCCAACATAATTCCTAATCCAAACGTGCAAAATGTCTAAAAATGCCTGTGATATTAAATACATGTTAGTTTTACTAGATACAGTTGTTTTTCAATGGTTTGCAAATACAAAAATGAGGTTTTAATCAATATGACTGTATACTGTAACACTCAATATGACAGTTATTTAAACATAACTCCTACACCACACATTAAAAATGGCTAATAATGCCTGAAATAATGCATCTTTGGGAGTTTTACTAGAAACATATGCTTTTTTAAATCTTGCAAATGCAAAAAGTAGTTTTTTACTCAATATGACTATAATAGTCTTAGAATCCTGAGATAATGCGAAAAAAGCAATAAAAATGTATTCAAACATAACTTCTAAACAACACATGCAAAATGGCTAATAATGCCCAGAGATACAGTATGTTTTTTTGTTAGTTTTACTAAAAAAATGATCTTTTGTAAGGTTTGCAAAGACACAAATTAGTTTTTGTATTCAATATAACAGTGTAACTGTCATACTAAATATGAAAGGTTTATAATCATAACTCCAAAACCAAATATGAAATTTGTCTTAAAAAGCCTTTAATATTGAATTTATGTAAGTTTTAGCAGAATCAGGTATTTTGAAAAGGTTGACAAATACAAATATTAGATTTTACTGGCCTCATATTGGTCACACTCAAAATGACATTTTTTGAAACATAACTCCAAAAATACACATGCAAAATGTCTAATAATGCCTGAAGAAATGCATCTTCAAGAGTTTTCCTGAAAAAAAAAAACATTTGGTAAGGTTTGCAAAAACAAAATTTGATTTGTTACTCAATTCGATTAAAAAGGAACTTAGAATCCTGAGATAATGCGAAAAAAGCAATAAAAATGTATTCCAACATAATTCCTAATCCAAACGTGCAAAATGTCTAAAAATGCCTGTGATATTCAATACATGTGAGTTTTACTAGATACAGTTGTTTTTCAATGGTTTGCAAATACAAAAATGAGGTTTTACTCAATATGACTGTATACTGTAACACTCAATATGACAGTTATTTAAACATAACTCCTAAACCACACATTAAAAATGGCTAATAATGCCTGAAATAATGCATCTTTGGGAGTTTTACTAAAAACATATAATTTTTCAAATCTTGCAAATGCAAAAAGTTGTTTTTTACTCAATATGACTATAATAGTCTTAGAATCCTGAGATAATGCGAAAAAAGCAATAAAAATGTATTCCAACATAATTCCTAATCCAAACGTGCAAAATGTCTAAAAATGCCTGTGATATTGAATACATGTGAGTTTTACTAGATACAGTTGTTTTTCAATGGTTTGCAAATACAAAAATGAGGTTTTACTCAATATGACTGTATACTGTAACACTCAATATGACAGTTATTTAAACATAACTCCTAAACCACACATTAAAAATGGCTAATAATGCCTGAAATAATGCATCTTTGGGAGTTTTACTAAAAACATATGCTTTTTTAAATCTTGCAAATGCAAAAAGTAGTTTTTTACTCAATATGACTATAATAGTCTTAGAATCCTGAGATAATGCGAAAAAAGCAATAAAAATGTATTCAAACATAACTTCTAAACAACACATGCAAAATGGCTAATAATGCCCAGAGATATGTTTTTTTGTTAGTTTTACTAGAAAAATGATCTTTTGTAAGGTTTGCAAAGACACAAATTAGTTTTTTTATTCAATATAACAGTGTAACTGTCATACTAAATATGAAAGGTTTATAATCATAACTCCAAAACCAAATATGAAATTCGTCTTAAAAAGCCTTTAATATTGAATTTATGTAAGTTTTAGCAGAATCAGGTATTTTGGAAAGGTTGACGAATACAAATATTAGATTTTACTGGCCTCATATTGGTCACACTCAAAATGACATTTTTTGAAACATAACTCCAAAAATACGCATGCAAATAGTCTAATAATGCCTGAAGAAATGCATCTTCGAGAGTTTTCCAGAAAAAAAACATTTGGTAAGGTTTGCAAAAACAAAATTTGATTTGTTACTCAATTTGACAGTAATGTACTTAGAATCCTGAGATAATGCGAAAAAAGCAATAAAAATGTATTCCAACATAATTCCTAATCCAAACGTGCAAAATGTCTAAAAATGCCTGTGATATTCAATTGATGTGAGTTTTACTAGATACAGTTGTTTTTCAATGGTTTGCAAATACAAAAATGAGGTTTTACTCAATATGACTGTATACTGTAACACTCAATATGACAGTTATTTAAACATAACTCCTAAACCACACATTAAAAATGGCTAATAGTGCCTGAAATAATGCATCTTTGGGAGTTTTACTAAAAACATATGCTTTTTTAAATCTTGCAAATGCAAAAAGTAGTTTTTTACTCATTATGACTATAATAGTCTTAGAATCCTGAGATAATGCGAAAAAAGCAATACAAATGTATTCAAACATAACTTCTAAACAACACATGAAAAATGGCTAATAATGCCCAGAGATATGTTTTTTTGTTAGTTTTACTAGAAAAATTATCTTTTGTAAGGTTTGCAAAGACACAAATTAGTTTTTTTATTCAATATAACAGTGTAACTGTCATACTAAATATGAAGGGTTTATAATCATAACTCCAAAACCAAATATGAAATTTGTCTTAAAAAGCCTTTAATATTGAATTTATGTAAGTTTTAGCAGAATCAGGTATTTTGGAAAGGTTGACGAATACAAATATTAGATTTTACTGGCCTCATATTGGTCACACTCAAAATGACATTTTTTGAAACATAACTCCAAAAATACACATGCAAATAGTCTAATAATGCCTGAAGAAATGCATCTTCGAGAGTTTTCCAGAAAAAAAACATTTGGTAAGGTTTGCAAAAACAAAATTTGATTTGTTACTCAATTTGACAGTAATGTACTTAGAATCCCGAGATAATGCGAAAAAAGCAATAAAAATGTATTCCAACATAATTCCTAATCCAAACGTGCAAAATGTCTAAAAATGCCTGTGATATTCAATTGATGTGAGTTTTACTAGATACAGTTGTTTTTCAATGGTTTGCAAATACAAAAATGAGGTTTTACTCAATATGACTGTATACTGTAACACTCAATATGACAGTTATTTAAACATAACTCCTAAACCACACATTAAAAATGGCTAATAATGCCTGAAATAATGCATCTTTGGGAGTTTTACTAAAAACATATGCTTTTTTAAATCTTGCAAATGCAAAAAGTAGTTTTTTACTCAATATGACTATAATAGTCTTAGAATCCTGAGATAATGCGAAAAAAGCAATAAAAATGTATTCAAACATAACTTCTAAACAACACATGCAAAATGGCTAATAATGCCCAGAGATATGTTCTTTTGTTAGTTTTACTAGAAAAATGATATTTTGTAAGGTTTGCAAAGACACAAATTAGTTTTTTTATTCAATATAACAGTGTAACTGTCATACTAAATATGAAGGGTTTATAATCATAACTCCAAAACCAAATATGAAATTTGTCTTAAAAAGCCTTTAATATTGAATTTATGTAAGTTTTAGCAGAATCAGGTATTTTGGAAAGGTTGACAAATACAAATATTAGATTTTACTGGCCTCATATTGGTCACACTCAAAATGACATTTTTTGAAACATAACTCCAAAAATACACATGCAAATAGTCTAATAATGCCTGAAGAAATGCATCTTCGAGAGTTTTCCAGAAAAAAAAACATTTGGTAAGGTTTGCAAAAACAAAATTTGATTTGTCACTCAATTTGACAGTAATGTACTTAGAATCCTGAGATAATGCGAAAAAAGCAATAAAAATGTATTCCAACATAATTCCTAATCCAAACGTGCAAAATGTCTAAAAATGCCTGTGATATTGAAAACATGTTAGTTTTACTAGATACAGTTGTTTTTCAATGGTTTGCAAATACAAAAATGAGGTTTTAATCAATATGACTGTATACTGTAACACTCAATATGAGAGTTATTTAAACATAACTCCTACACCACACATTAAAAATGGCTAATAATGCCTGAAATAATGCATCTTTGGGAGTTTTACTAGAAACATATGCTTTTTTAAATCTTGCAAATGCAAAAAGTAGTTTTTTACTCAATATGACTATAATAGTCTTAGAATCCTGAGATAATGCGAAAAAAGCAATAAAAATGTATTCAAACATAACTTCTAAACAACACATGCAAAATGGCTAATAATGCCCAGAGATATGTTTTTTTGTTAGTTTTACTAAAAAAATGATCTTTTGTAAGGTTTGCAAAGACACAAATTCGTTTTTGTATTCAATATAACAGTGTAACTGTCATACTAAATATGAAAGGTTTATAATCATAACTCCAAAACCAAATATGAAATTTGTCTTAAAAAGCCTTTAATATTGAATTTATGTAAGTTTTAGCAGAATCAGGTATTTTGAAAAGGTTGACAAATACAAATATTAGATTTTACTGGCCTCATATTGGTCACACTCAAAATGACATTTTTTGAAACATAACTCCAAAAATACACATGCAAAATGTCTAATAATGCCTGAAGAAATGCATCTTCAAGAGTTTTCCTGAAAAAAAAAAACATTTGGTAAGGTTTGCAAAAACAAAATTTGATTTGTTACTCAATTCGATTAAAAAGGAACTTAGAATCCTGAGATAATGCGAAAAAAGCAATAAAAATGTATTCCAACATAATTCCTAATCCAAACGTGCAAAATGTCTAAAAATGCCTGTGATATTCAATACATGTGAGTTTTACTAGATACAGTTGTTTTTCAATGGTTTGCAAATACAAAAATGAGGTTTTACTCAATATGACTGTATACTGTAACACTCAATATGACAGTTATTTAAACATAACTCCTAAACCACACATTAAAAATGGCTAATAATGCCTGAAATAATGCATCTTTGGGAGTTTTACTAAAAACATATGCTTTTTCAAATCTTGCAAATGCAAAAAGTTGTTTTTTACTCAATATGACTATAATAGTCTTAGAATCCTGAGATAATGCGAAAAAAGCAATAAAAATGTATTCAAACATAACTTCTAAACAACACATGCAAAATGGCTAATAATGCCCAGAGATATGTTTTTTTGTTAGTTTTACTAGAAAAATGATATTTTGTAAGGTTTGCAAAGACACAAATTAGTTTTTTTATTCAATATAACAGTGTAACTGTCATACTAAATATGAAGGGTTTATAATCATAACTCCAAAACCAAATATGAAATTTGTCTTAAAAAGCCTTTAATATTGAATTTATGTAAGTTTTAGCAGAATCAGGTATTTTGGAAAGGTTGACAAATACAAATATTAGATTTTACTGGCCTCATATTGGTCACACTCAAAATGACATTTTTTGAAACATAACTCCAAAAATACACATGCAAATAGTCTAATAATGCCTGAAGAAATGCATCTTCGAGAGTTTCCCAGAAAAAAAAACATTTGGTAAGGTTTGCAAAAACAAAATTTGATTTGTTACTCAATTTGACAGTAATGTACTTGGAATCCTGAGATAATGCGAAAAAAGCAATAAAAATGTATTCCAACATAATTCCTAATCCAAACGTGCAAAATGTCTAAAAATGCCTGTGATATTGAATACATGTTAGTTTTACTAGATACAGTTGTTTTTCAATGGTTTGCAAATACAAAAATGAGGTTTTAATCAATATGACTGTATACTGTGACACTCAATATGACAGTTATTTAAACATAACTCCTACACCACACATTAAAAATGGCTAATAATGCCTGAAATAATGCATCTTTGGGAGTTTTACTAGAAACATATGCTTTTTTAAAT
Organism: Nerophis ophidion; assembly: GCF_033978795.1. Taxonomy (NCBI): domain Eukaryota; kingdom Metazoa; phylum Chordata; class Actinopteri; order Syngnathiformes; family Syngnathidae; genus Nerophis; species Nerophis ophidion. The sequence continues at coordinate 183,939 of NW_026906976.1, read as the reverse complement.
CTTGCAAATGCAAAAAGTAGTTTTTTACTCAATATGACTATAATAGTCTTAGAATCCTGAGATAATGCGAAAAAAGCTATAAAAATGTATTCAAACATAACTTCTAAACAACACATGCAAAATGGCTAATAATGCCCAGAGATATGTTTTTTTGTTAGTTTTACTAAAAAAATGATCTTTTGTAAGGTTTGCAAAGACACAAATTAGTTTTTGTATTCAATATAACAGTGTAACTGTCATACTAAATATGAAAGGTTTATAATCATAACTCCAAAACCAAATATGAAATTTGTCTTAAATAGCCTTTAATATTGAATTTATGTAAGTTTTAGCAGAATCAGGTATTTTGAAAAGGTTGACAAATACAGATATTAGATTTTACTGGCCTCATATTGGTCACACTCAAAATGACATTTTTTGAAACATAACTCCAAAAATACACATGCAAAATGTCTAATAATGCCTGAAGAAATGCATCTTCAAGAGTTTTCCTGAAAAAAAAAAAACATTTGGTAAGGTTTGCAAAAACAAAATTTGATTTGTTACTCAATTCGATTAAAAAGGAACATAGAATCCTGAGATAATGCGAAAAAAGCAATAAAAATGTATTCCAACATAATTCCTAATCCAAACGTGCAAAATGTCTAAAAATGCCTGTGATATTCAATACATGTGAGTTTTACTAGATACAGTTGTTTTTCAATGGTTTGCAAATACAAAAATGAGGTTTTAATCAATATGACTGTATACTGTAACACTCAATATGACAGTTATTTAAACATAACTCCTACACCACACATTAAAAATGGCTAATAATGCCTGAAATAATGCATCTTTGGGAGTTTTACTAGAAACATATGCTTTTTTAAATCTTGCAAATGCAAAAAGTAGTTTTTTACTCAATATGACTATAATAGTCTTAGAATCCTGAGATAATGCGAAAAAAGCAATAAAAATGTATTCAAACATAACTTCTAAACAACACATGCAAAATGGCTAATAATGCCCAGAGATATGTTTTTTTGTTAGTTTTACTAAAAAAATGATCTTTTGTAAGGTTTGCAAAGACACAAATTCGTTTTTGTATTCAATATAACAGTGTAACTGTCATACTAAATATGAAAGGTTTATAATCATAACTCCAAAACCAAATATGAAATTTGTCTTAAAAAGCCTTTAATATTGAATTTATGTAAGTTTTAGCAGAATCAGGTATTTTGAAAAGGTTGACAAATACAAATATTAGATTTTACTGGCCTCATATTGGTCACACTCAAAATGACATTTTTTGAAACATAACTCCAAAAATACACATGCAAAATGTCTAATAATGCCTGAAGAAATGCATCTTCAAGAGTTTTCCTGAAAAAAAAAAACATTTGGTAAGGTTTGCAAAAACAAAATTTGATTTGTTACTCAATTCGATTAAAAAGGAACTTAGAATCCTGAGATAATGCGAAAAAAGCAATAAAAATGTATTCCAACATAATTCCTAATCCAAACGTGCAAAATGTCTAAAAATGCCTGTGATATTCAATACATGTGAGTTTTACTAGATACAGTTGTTTTTCAATGGTTTGCAAATACAAAAATGAGGTTTTACTCAATATGACTGTATACTGTAACACTCAATATGACAGTTATTTAAACATAACTCCTAAACCACACATTAAAAATGGCTAATAATGCCTGAAATAATGCATCTTTGGGAGTTTTACTAAAAACATATGCTTTTTCAAATCTTGCAAATGCAAAAAGTTGTTTTTTACTCAATATGACTATAATAGTCTTAGAATCCTGAGATAATGCGAAAAAAGCAATAAAAATGTATTCCAACATAATTCCTAATCCAAACGTGCAAAATGTCTAAAAATGCCTGTGATATTGAATACATGTGAGTTTTACTAGATACAGTTGTTTTTCAATGGTTTGCAAATACAAAAATGAGGTTTTACTCAATATGACTGTATACTGTAACACTCAATATGACAGTTATTTAAACATAACTCCTAAACCACACATTAAAAATGGCTAATAATGCCTGAAATAATGCATCTTTGGGAGTTTTACTAAAAACATATGCTTTTTTAAATCTTGCAAATGCAAAAAGTAGTTTTTTACTCAATATGACTATAATAGTCTTAGAATCCTGAGATAATGCGAAAAAAGCAATAAAAATGTATTCAAACATAACTTCTAAACAACACATGCAAAATGGCTAATAATGCCCAGAGATATGTTTTTTTGTTAGTTTTACTAGAAAAATGATCTTTTGTAAGGTTTGCAAAGACACAAATTAGTTTTTTTATTCAATATAACAGTGTAACTGTCATACTAAATATGAAAGGTTTATAATCATAACTCCAAAACCAAATATGAAATTTGTCTTAAAAAGCCTTTAATATTGAATTTATGTAAGTTTTAGCAGAATCAGGTATTTTGGAAAGGTTGACGAATACAAATATTAGATTTTACTGGCCTCATATTGGTCACACTCAAAATGACATTTTTTGAAACATAACTCCAAAAATACACATGCAAATAGTCTAATAATGCCTGAAGAAATGCATCTTCGAGAGTTTTCCAGAAAAAAAACATTTGGTAAGGTTTGCAAAAACAAAATTTGATTTGTTACTCAATTTGACAGTAATGTACTTAGAATCCTGAGATAATGCGAAAAAAGCAATAAAAATGTATTCCAACATAATTCCTAATCCAAACGTGCAAAATGTCTAAAAATGCCTGTGATATTCAATTGATGTGAGTTTTACTAGATACAGTTGTTTTTCAATGGTTTGCAAATACAAAAATGAGGTTTTACTCAATATGACTGTATACTGTAACACTCAATATGACAGTTATTTAAACATAACTCCTAAACCACACATTAAAAATGGCTAATAGTGCCTGAAATAATGCATCTTTGGGAGTTTTACTAAAAACATATGCTTTTTTAAATCTTGCAAATGCAAAAAGTAGTTTTTTACTCAATATGACTATAATAGTCTTAGAATCCTGAGATAATGCGAAAAAAGCAATAAAAATGTATTCAAACATAACTTCTAAACAACACATGCAAAATGGCTAATAATGCCCAGAGATATGTTTTTTTGTTAGTTTTACTAGAAAAATTATCTTTTGTAAGGTTTGCAAAGACACAAATTAGTTTTTTTATTCAATATAACAGTGTAACTGTCATACTAAATATGAAGGGTTTATAATCATAACTCCAAAACCAAATATGAAATTTGTCTTAAAAAGCCTTTAATATTGAGTTTATGTAAGTTTTAGCAGAATCAGGTATTTTGGAAAGGTTGACGAATACAAATATTAGATTTTACTGGCCTCATATTGGTCACACTCAAAATGACATTTTTTGAAACATAACTCCAAAAATACACATGCAAATAGTCTAATAATGCCTGAAGAAATGCATCTTCGAGAGTTTTCCAGAAAAAAAACATTTGGTAAGGTTTGCAAAAACAAAATTTGATTTGTTACTCAATTTGACAGTAATGTACTTAGAATCCCGAGATAATGCGAAAAAAGCAATAAAAATGTATTCCAACATTATTCCTAATCCAAACGTGCAAAATGTCTAAAAATGCCTGTGATATTCAATTGATGTGAGTTTTACTAGATACAGTTGTTTTTCAATGGTTTGCAAATACAAAAATGAGGTTTTACTCAATATGACTGTATACTGTAACACTCAATATGACAGTTATTTAAACATAACTCCTAAACCACACATTAAAAATGGCTAATAATGCCTGAAATAATGCATCTTTGGGAGTTTTACTAAAAACATATGCTTTTTTAAATCTTGCAAATGCAAAAAGTAGTTTTTTACTCAATGTGACTATAATAGTCTTAGAATCCTGAGATAATGCGAAAAAAGCAATAAAAATGTATTCAAACATAACTTCTAAACAACACATGCAAAATGGCTAATAATGCCCAGAGATATGTTTTTTTGTTAGTTTTACTAGAAAAATGATATTTTGTAAGGTTTGCAAAGACACAAATTAGTTTTTTTATTCAATATAACAGTGTAACTGTCATACTAAATATGAAGGGTTTATAATCATAACTCCAAAACCAAATATGAAATTTGTCTTAAAAAGCCTTTAATATTGAATTTATGTAAGTTTTAGCAGAATCAGGTATTTTGGAAAGGTTGACAAATACAAATATTAGATTTTACTGGCCTCATATTGGTCACACTCAAAATGACATTTTTTTGAAACATAACTCCAAAAATACACATGCAAATAGTCTAATAATGCCTGAAGAAATGCATCTTCGAGAGTTTTCCAGAAAAAAAAACATTTGGTAAGGTTTGCAAAAACAAAACTTGATTTGTCACTCAATTTGACAGTAATGTACTTAGAATCCTGAGATAATGCGAAAAAAGCAATAAAAATGTATTCCAACATAATTCCTAATCCAAACGTGCAAAATGTCTAAAAATGCCTGTGATATTGAATACATGTTAGTTTTACTAGATACAGTTGTTTTTCAATGGTTTGCAAATACAAAAATGAGGTTTTAATCAATATGACTGTATACTGTAACACTCAATATGACAGTTATTTAAACATAACTCCTACACCACACATTAAAAATGGCTAATAATGCCTGAAATAATGCATCTTTGGGAGTTTTACTAGAAACATATGCTTTTTTAAATCTTGCAAATGCAAAAAGTAGTTTTTTACTCAATATGACTATAATAGTCTTAGAATCCTGAGATAATGCGAAAAAAGCAATAAAAATGTATTCAAACATAACTTCTAAACAACACATGCAAAATGGCTAATAATGCCCAGAGATATGTTTTTTTGTTAGTTTTACTAAAAAAATGATCTTTTGTAAGGTTTGCAAAGACACAAATTAGTTTTTGTATTCAATATAACAGTGTAACTGTCATACTAAATATGAAAGGTTTATAATCATAACTCCAAAACCAAATATGAAATTTGTCTTAAAAAGCCTTTAATATTGAATTTATGTAAGTTTTAGCAGAATCAGGTATTTTGAAAAGGTTGACAAATACAAATATTAGATTTTACTGGCCTCATATTGGTCACACTCAAAATGACATTTTTTGAAACATAACTCCAAAAATACACATGCAAAATGTCTAATAATGCCTGAAGAAATGCATCTTCAAGAGTTTTCCTGAAAAAAAAAAACATTTGGTAAGGTTTGCAAAAACAAAATTTGATTTGTTACTCAATTCGATTAAAAAGGAACTTAGAATCCTGAGATAATGCGAAAAAAGCAATAAAAATGTATTCCAACATAATTCCTAATCCAAACGTGCAAAATGTCTAAAAATGCCTGTGATATTCAATACATGTGAGTTTTACTAGATACAGTTGTTTTTCAATGGTTTGCAAATACAAAAATGAGGTTTTACTCAATATGACTGTATACTGTAACACTCAATATGACAGTTATTTAAACATAACTCCTAAACCACACATTAAAAATGGCTAATAATGCCTGAAATAATGCATCTTTGGGAGTTTTACTAAAAACATATGCTTTTTCAAATCTTGCAAATGCAAAAAGTTGTTTTTTACTCAATATGACTATAATAGTCTTAGAATCCTGAGATAATGCGAAAAAAGCAATACAAATGTATTCCAACATAATTCCTAATCCAAACGTGCAAAATGTCTAAAAATGCCTGTGATATTGAATACATGTGAGTTTTACTAGATACAGTTGTTTTTCAATGGTTTGCAAATACAAAAATGAGGTTTTACTCAATATGACTGTATACTGTAACACTCAATATGACAGTTATTTAAACATAACTCCTAAACCACACATTAAAAATGGCTAATAATGCCTGAAATAATGCATCTTTGGGAGTTTTACTAAAAACATATGCTTTTTTAAATCTTGCAAATGCAAAAAGTAGTTTTTTACTCAATATGACTATAATAGTCTTAGAATCCTGAGATAATGCGAAAAAAGCAATAAAAATGTATTCAAACATAACTTCTAAACAACACATGCAAAATGGCTAATAATGCCCAGAGATATGTTTTTTTGTTAGTTTTACTAGAAAAATGATCTTTTGTAAGGTTTGCAAAGACACAAATTAGTTTTTTTATTCAATATAACAGTGTAACTGTCATACTAAATATGAAAGGTTTATAATCATAACTCCAAAACCAAATATGAAATTTGTCTTAAAAAGCCTTTAATATTGAATTTATGTAAGTTTTAGCAGAATCAGGTATTTTGGAAAGGTTGACGAATACAAATATTAGATTTTACTGGCCTCATATTGGTCACACTCAAAATGACATTTTTTGAAACATAACTCCAAAAATACACATGCAAATAGTCTAATAATGCCTGAAGAAATGCATCTTCGAGAGTTTTCCAGAAAAAAAACATTTGGTAAGGTTTGCAAAAACAAAATTTGATTTGTTACTCAATTTGACAGTAATGTACTTAGAATCCTGAGATAATGCGAAAAAAGCAATAAAAATGTATTCCAACATAATTCCTAATCCAAACGTGCAAAATGTCTAAAAATGCCTGTGATATTCAATTGATGTGAGTTTTACTAGATACAGTTGTTTTTCAATGGTTTGCAAATACAAAAATGAGGTTTTACTCAATATGACTGTATACTGTAACACTCAATATGACAGTTATTTAAACATAACTCCTAAACCACACATTAAAAATGGCTAATAATGCCTGAAATAATGCATCTTTGGGAGTTTTACTAAAAACATATGCTTTTTTAAATCTTGCAAATGCAAAAAGTAGTTTTTTACTCAATATGACTATAATAGTCTTAGAATCCTGAGATAATGCGAAAAAAGCAATAAAAATGTATTCAAACATAACTTCTAAACAACACATGCAAAATGGCTAATAATGCCCAGAGATATGTTTTTTTGTTAGTTTTACTAGAAAAATGATATTTTGTAAGGTTTGCAAAGACACAAATTAGTTTTTTTATTCAATATAACAGTGTAACTGTCATACTAAATATGAAGGGTTTATAATCATAACTCCAAAACCAAATATGAAATTTGTCTTAAAAAGCCTTTAATAGTGAATTTATGTAAGTTTTAGCAGAATCAGGTATTTTGGAAAGGTTGACAAATACAAATATTAGATTTTACTGGCCTCATATTGGTCACACTCAAAATGACATTTTTTGAAACATAACTCCAAAAATACACATGCAAATAGTCTAATAATGCCTGAAGAAATGCATCTTCGAGAGTTTCCCAGAAAAAAAAACATTTGGTAAGGTTTGCAAAAACAAAATTTGATTTGTTACTCAATTTGACAGTAATGTACTTAGAATCCTGAGATAATGCGAAAAAAGCAATAAAAATGTATTCCAACATAATTCCTAATCCAAACGTGCAAAATGTCTAAAAATGCCTGTGATATTGAATACATGTTAGTTTTACTAGATACAGTTGTTTTTCAATGGTTTGCAAATACAAAAATGAGGTTTTAATCAATATGACTGTATACTGTGACACTCAATATGACAGTTATTTAAACATAACTCCTACACCACACATTAAAAATGGCTAATAATGCCTGAAATAATGCATCTTTGGGAGTTTTACTAGAAACATATGCTTTTTTAAATCTTGCAAATGCAAAAAGTAGTTTTTTACTCAATATGACTATAATAGTCTTAGAATCCTGAGATAATGCGAAAAAAGCTATAAAAATGTATTCAAACATAACTTCTAAACAACACATGCAAAATGGCTAATAATGCCCAGAGATATGTTTTTTTGTTAGTTTTACTAAAAAAATGATCTTTTGTAAGGTTTGCAAAGACACAAATTAGTTTTTGTATTCAATATAACAGTGTAACTGTCATACTAAATATGAAAGGTTTATAATCATAACTCCAAAACCAAATATGAAATTTGTCTTAAATAGCCTTTAATATTGAATTTATGTAAGTTTTAGCAGAATCAGGTATTTTGAAAAGGTTGACAAATACAAATATTAGATTTTACTGGCCTCATATTGGTCACACTCAAAATGACATTTTTTGAAACATAACTCCAAAAATACACATGCAAAATGTCTAATAATGCCTGAAGAAATGCATCTTCAAGAGTTTTCCTGAAAAAAAAAAACATTTGGTAAGGTTTGCAAAAACAAAATTTGATTTGTTACTCAATTCGTTTAAAATGGAACTTAGAATCCTGAGATAATGCGAAAAAAGCAATAAAAATGTATTCCAACATAATTCCTAATCCAAACGTGCAAAATGTCTAAAAATGCCTGTGATATTGAATACATGTGAGTTTTACTAGATACAGTTGTTTTTCAATGGTTTGCAAATACAAAAATGAGGTTTTACTCAATATGACTGTATACTGTAACACTCAATATGACAGTTATTTAAACATAACTCCTAAACCACACATTAAAAATGGCTAATAATGCCTGAAATAATGCATCTTTGGGAGTTTTACTAGAAACATATGCTTTTTTAAATCTTGCAAATGCAAAAAGTAGTTTTTTACTCAATATGACTATAATAGTCTTAGAATCCTGAGATAATGCGAAAAAAGCTATAAAAATGTAAGTAAAATGTAAGTTTTAGCAGAATCAGGTATTTTGAAAAGGTTGACAAATACAAATATTAGATTTTACTGGCCTCACATTGGTCACACTCAAAATGACATTTTTTGAAACATAACTCCAAAAATACACATGCAAAATGTCTAATAATGCCTGAAGAAATGCATCTTCAAGAGTTTTCCTGAAAAAAAAAAACATTTGGTAAGGTTTGCAAAAACAAAATTTGATTTGTTACTCAATTCGATTAAAAAGGAACTTAGAATCCTGAGATAATGCGAAAAAAGCAATAAAAATGTATTCCAACATAATTCCTAATCCAAACGTGCAAAATGTCTAAAAATGCCTGTGATATTCAATACATGTGAGTTTTACTAGATACAGTTGTTTTTCAATGGTTTGCAAATACAAAAATGAGGTTTTACTCAATATGACTGTATACTGTAACACTCAATATGACAGTTATTTAAACATAACTCCTAAACCACACATTAAAAATGGCTAATAATGCCTGAAATAATGCATCTTTGGGAGTTTTACTAAAAACATATGCTTTTTTAAATCTTGCAAATGCAAAAAGTAGTTTTTTACTCAATATGACTATAATAGTCTTAGAATCCTGAGATAATGCGAAAAAAGCAATAAAAATGTATTCAAACATAACTTCTAAACAACACATGCAAAATGGCTAATAATGCCCAGAGATATGTTTTTTTGTTAGTTTTACTAGAAAAATGATCTTTTGTAAGGTTTGCAAAGACACAAATTAGTTTTTTTATTCAATATACCAGTGTAACTGTCATACTAAATATGAAAGGTTTATAATCATAACTCCAAAACCAAATATGAAATTTGTCTTAAAAAGCCTTTAATATTGAATTTATGTAAGTTTTAGCAGAATCAGGTATTTTGGAAAGGTTGACGAATACAAATATTAGATTTTACTGGCCTCATATTGGTCACACTCAAAATGACATTTTTTGAAACATAACTCCAAAAATACACATGCAAATAGTCTAATAATGCCTGAAGAAATGCATCTTCGAGAGTTTTCCAGAAAAAAAACATTTGGTAAGGTTTGCAAAAACAAAATTTGATTTGTTACTCAATTTGACAGTAATGTACTTAGAATCCTGAGATAATGCGAAAAAAGCAATAAAAATGTATTCCAACATAATTCCTAATCCAAACGTGCAAAATGTCTAATAATGCCTGAAGAAATGCATCTTCAAGAGTTTTCCTGAAAAAAAAAAACATTTGGTAAGGTTTGCAAAAACAAAATTTGATTTGTTACTCAATTCGATTAAAAAGGAACTTAGAATCCTGAGATAATGCGAAAAAAGCAATAAAAATGTATTCCAACATAATTCCTAATCCAAACGTGCAAAATGTCTAAAAATGCCTGTGATATTCAATACATGTGAGTTTTACTAGATACAGTTGTTTTTCAATGGTTTGCAAATACAAAAATGAGGTTTTACTCAATATGACTGTATACTGTAACACTCAATATGACAGTTATTTAAACATAACTCCTAAACCACACATTAAAAATGGCTAATAATGCCTGAAATAATGCATCTTTGGGAGTTTTACTAAAAACATATGCTTTTTTAAATCTTGCAAATGCAAAAAGTAGTTTTTTACTCAATATGACTATAATAGTCTTAGAATCCTGAGATAATGCGAAAAAAGCAATAAAAATGTATTCAAACATAACTTCTAAACAACACATGCAAAATGGCTAATAATGCCCAGAGATATGTTTTTTTGTTAGTTTTACTAGAAAAATGATCTTTTGTAAGGTTTGCAAAGACACAAATTAGTTTTTTTATTCAATATACCAGTGTAACTGTCATACTAAATATGAAAGGTTTATAATCATAACTCCAAAACCAAATATGAAATTTGTCTTAAAAAGCCTTTAATATTGAATTTATGTAAGTTTTAGCAGAATCAGGTATTTTGGAAAGGTTGACGAATACAAATATTAGATTTTACTGGCCTCATATTGGTCACACTCAAAATGACATTTTTTGAAACATAACTCCAAAAATACACATGCAAATAGTCTAATAATGCCTGAAGAAATGCATCTTCGAGAGTTTTCCAGAAAAAAAACATTTGGTAAGGTTTGCAAAAACAAAATTTGATTTGTTACTCAATTTGACAGTAATGTACTTAGAATCCTGAGATAATGCGAAAAAAGCAATAAAAATGTATTCCAACATAATTCCTAATCCAAACGTGCAAAATGTCTAAAAATGCCTGTGATATTCAATTGATGTGAGTTTTACTAGATACAGTTGTTTTTCAATGGTTTGCAAATACAAAAATTAGGTTTTACTCAATATGACTGTATACTGTAACACTCAATATGACAGTTATTTAAACATAACTCCTAAACCACACATTAAAAATGGCTAATAATGCCTGAAATAATGCATCTTTGGGAGTTTTACTAAAAACATATGCTTTTTTAAATCTTGCAAATGCAAAAAGTAGTTTTTTACTCAATATGACTATAATAGTCTTAGAATCCTGAGATAATGCGAAAAAAGCAATAAAAATGTATTCAAACATAACTTCTAAACAACACATGCAAAATGGCTAATAATGCCCAGAGATATGTTTTTTTGTTAGTTTTACTAGAAAAATGATATTTTGTAAGGTTTGCAAAGACAAAAATTAGTTTTTTTATTCAATATAACAGTGTAACTGTCATACTAAATATGAAGGGTTTATAATCATAACTCCAAAACCAAATATGAAATTTGTCTTAAAAAGCCTTTAATATTGAATTTATGTAAGTTTTAGCAGAATCAGGTATTTTGGAAAGGTTGACAAATACAAATATTAGATTTTACTGGCCTCATATTGGTCACACTCAAAATGACATTTTTTGAAACATAACTCCAAAAATACACATGCAAATAGTCTAATAATGCCTGAAGAAATGCATCTTCGAGAGTTTCCCAGAAAAAAAAACATTTGGTAAGGTTTGCAAAAACAAAATTTGATTTGTTACTCAATTCGATTAAAAAGGAACTTAGAATCCTGAGATAATGCGAAAAAAGCAATAAAAATGTATTCCAACATAATTCCTAATCCAAACGTGCAAAATGTCTAAAAATGCCTGTGATATTCAATACATGTGAGTTTTACTAGATACAGTTGTTTTTCAATGGTTTGCAAATACAAAAATGAGGTTTTACTCAATATGACTGTATACTGTAGCACTCAATATGACAGTTATTTAAACATAACTCCTAAACCACACATTAAAAATGGCTAATAATGCCTGAAATAATGCATCTTTGGGAGTTTTACTAAAAACATATGCTTTTTCAAATCTTGCAAATGCAAAAAGTAGTTTTTTACTCAATATGACTATAATAGTCTTAGAATCCTGAGATAATGCGAAAAAAGCTATAAAAATGTAAGTAAAATGTAAGTTTTAGCAGAATCAGGTATTTTGAAAAGGTTGACAAATACAAATATTAGATTTTACTGGCCTCACATTGGTCACACTCAAAATGACATTTTTTGAAACATAACTCCAAAAATACACATGCAAAATGTCTAATAATGCCTGAAGAAATGCATCTTCAAGAGTTTTCCTGAAAAAAAAAAACATTTGGTAAGGTTTGCAAAAACAAAATTTGATTTGTTACTCAATTCGATTAAAAAGGAACTTAGAATCCTGAGATAATGCGAAAAAAGCAATAAAAATGTATTCCAACATAATTCCTAATCCAAACGTGCAAAATGTCTAAAAATGCCTGTGATATTCAATACATGTGAGTTTTACTAGATACAGTTGTTTTTCAATGGTTTGCAAATACAAAAATGAGGTTTTACTCAATATGACTGTATACTGTAACACTCAATATGACAGTTATTTAAACATAACTCCTAAACCACACATTAAAAATGGCTAATAATGCCTGAAATAATGCATCTTTGGGAGTTTTACTAAAAACATATGCTTTTTTAAATCTTGCAAATGCAAAAAGTAGTTTTTTACTCAATATGACTATAATAGTCTTAGAATCCTGAGATAATGCGAAAAAAGCAATAAAAATGTATTCAAACATAACTTCTAAACAACACATGCAAAATGGCTAATAATGCCCAGAGATATGTTTTTTTGTTAGTTTTACTAGAAAAATGATCTTTTGTAAGGTTTGCAAAGACACAAATTAGTTTTTTTATTCAATATAACAGTGTAACTGTCATACTAAATATGAAAGGTTTATAATCATAACTCCAAAACCAAATATGAAATTTGTCTTAAAAAGCCTTTAATATTGAATTTATGTAAGTTTTAGCAGAATCAGGTATTTTGGAAAGGTTGACGAATACAAATATTAGATTTTACTGGCCTCATATTGGTCACACTCAAAATGACATTTTTTGAAACATAACTCCAAAAATACACATGCAAATAGTCTAATAATGCCTGAAGAAATGCATCTTCGAGAGTTTTCCAGAAAAAAAACATTTGGTAAGGTTTGCAAAAACAAAATTTGATTTGTTACTCAATTTGACAGTAATGTACTTAGAATCCTGAGATAATGCGAAAAAAGCAATAAAAATGTATTCCAACATAATTCCTAATCCAAACGTGCAAAATGTCTAAAAATGCCTGTGATATTCAATTGATGTGAGTTTTACTATATACAGTTGTTTTTCAAAGGTTTGCAAATACAAAAATTAGGTTTTACTCAATATGACTGTATACTGTAACACTCAATATGACAGTTATTTAAACATAACTCCTAAACCACACATTAAAAATGGCTAATAATGCCTGAAATAATGCATCTTTGGGAGTTTTACTAAAAACATATGCTTTTTTAAATCTTGCAAATGCAAAAAGTAGTTTTTTACTCAATATGACTATAATAGTCTTAGAATCCTGAGATAATGCGAAAAAAGCAATAAAAATGTATTCAAACATAACTTCTAAACAACACATGCAAAATGGCTAATAATGCCCAGAGATATGTTTTTTTGTTAGTTTTACTAGAAAAATGATATTTTGTAAGGTTTGCAAAGACAAAAATTAGTTTTTTTATTCAATATAACAGTGTAACTGTCATACTAAATATGAAGGGTTTATAATCATAACTCCAAAACCAAATATGAAATTTGTCTTAAAAAGCCTTTAATATTGAATTTATGTAAGTTTTAGCAGAATCAGGTATTTTGGAAAGGTTGACAAATACAAATATTAGATTTTACTGGCCTCATATTGGTCACACTCAAAATGACATTTTTTGTAACATAACTCCAAAAATACACATGCAAATAGTCTAATAATGCCTGAAGAAATGCATCTTCGAGAGTTTCCCAGAAAAAAAAACATTTGGTAAGGTTTGCAAAAACAAAATTTGATTTGTTACTCAATTTGACAGTAATGTACTTAGAATCCTGAGATAATGCGAAAAAAGCAATAAAAATGTATTCCAACATAATTCCTAATCCAAACGTGCAAAATGTCTAAAAATGCCTGTGATATTGAATACATGTTAGTTTTACTAGATACAGTTGTTTTTCAATGGTTTGCAAATACAAAAATGAGGTTTTAATCAATATGACTGTATACTGTGACACTCAATATGACAGTTATTTAAACATAACTCCTACACCACACATTAAAAATGGCTAATAATGCCTGAAATAATGCATCTTTGGGAGTTTTACTAGAAACATATGCTTTTTTAAATCTTGCAAATGCAAAAAGTAGTTTTTTACTCAATATGACTATAATAGTCTTAGAATCCTGAGATAATGCGAAAAAAGCTATAAAAATGTAAGTAAAATGTAAGTTTTAGCAGAATCAGGTATTTTGAAAAGGTTGACAAATACAAATATTAGATTTTACTGGCCTCACATTGGTCACACTCAAAATGACATTTTTTGAAACATAACTCCAAAAATACACATGCAAAATGTCTAATAATGCCTGAAGAAATGCATCTTCAAGAGTTTTCCTGAAAAAAAAAAACATTTGGTAAGGTTTGCAAAAACAAAATTTGATTTGTTACTCAATTCGATTAAAAAGGAACTTAGAATCATGAGATAATGCGAAAAAAGCAATAAAAATGTATTCCAACATAATTCCTAATCCAAACGTGCAAAATGTCTAAAAATGCCTGTGATATTCAATACATGTGAGTTTTACTAGATACAGTTGTTTTTCAATGGTTTGCAAATACAAAAATGAGGTTTTACTCAATATGACTGTATACTGTAACACTCAATATGACAGTTATTTAAACATAACTCCTAAACCACACATTAAAAATGGCTAATAATGCCTGAAATAATGCATCTTTGGGAGTTTTACTAAAAACATATGCTTTTTTAAATCTTGCAAATGCAAAAAGTAGTTTTTTAATCAATATGACTATAATAGTCTTAGAATCCTGAGATAATGCGAAAAAAGCAATAAAAATGTATTCAAACATAACTTCTAAACAACACATGCAAAATGGCTAATAATGCCCAGAGATATGTTTTTTTGTTAGTTTTACTAGAAAAATGATATTTTGTAAGGTTTGCAAAGACACAAATTAGTTTTTTTATTCAATATAACAGTGTAACTGTCATACTAAATATGAAGGGTTTATAATCATAACTCCAAAACCAAATATGAAATTTGTCTTAAAAAGCCTTTAATATTGAATTTATGTAAGTTTTAGCAGAATCAGGTATTTTGGAAAGGTTGACAAATACAAATATTAGATTTTACTGGCTTCATATTGGTCACACTCAAAATGACATTTTTTGAAACATAACTCCAAAAATACACATGCAAATAGTCTAATAATGCCTGAAGAAATGCATCTTCGAGAGTTTTCCAGAAAAAAAAACATTTGGTAAGGTTTGCAAAAACAAAATTTGATTTGTTACTCAATTTGACAGTAATGTACTTAGAATCCTGAGATAATGCGAAAAAAGCAATAAAAATGTATTCCAACATAATTCCTAATCCAAACGTGCAAAATGTCTAAAAATGCCTGTGATATTGAATACATGTTAGTTTTACTAGATACAGTTGTTTTTCAATGGTTTGCAAATACAAAAATGAGGTTTTAATCAATATGACTGTATACTGTAACACTCAATATGACAGTTATTTAAACATAACTCCTACACCACACATTAAAAATGGCTAATAATGCCTGAAATAATGCATCTTTGGGAGTTTTACTAGAAACATATGCTTTTTTAAATCTTGCAAATGCAAAAAGTAGTTTTTTACTCAATATGACTATAATAGTCTTAGAATCCTGAGATAATGCGAAAAAAGCAATAAAAATGTATTCAAACATAACTTCTAAACAACACATGCAAAATGGCTAATAATGCCCAGAGATATGTTTTTTTGTTAGTTTTACTAAAAAAATGATCTTTTGTAAGGTTTGCAAAGACACAAATTAGTTTTTGTATTCAATATAACAGTGTAACTGTCATACTAAATATGAAAGGTTTATAATCATAACTCCAAAACCAAATATGAAATTTGTCTTAAAAAGCCTTTAATATTGAATTTATGTAAGTTTTAGCAGAATCAGGTATTTTGAAAAGGTTGACAAATACAAATATTAGATTTTACTGGCCTCATATTGGTCACACTCAAAATGACATTTTTTGAAACATAACTCCAAAAATACACATGCAAAATGTCTAATAATGCCTGAAGAAATGCATCTTCAAGAGTTTTCCTGAAAAAAAAAAACATTTGGTAAGGTTTGCAAAAACAAAATTTGATTTGTTACTCAATTCGATTAAAAAGGAACTTAGAATCCTGAGATAATGCGAAAAAAGCAATAAAAATGTATTCCAACATAATTCCTAATCCAAACGTGCAAAATGTCTAAAAATGCCTGTGATATTCAATACATGTGAGTTTTACTAGATACAGTTGTTTTTCAATGGTTTGCAAATACAAAAATGAGGTTTTACTCAATATGACTGTATACTGTAACACTCAATATGACAGTTATTTAAACATAACTCCTAAACCACACATTAAAAATGGCTAATAATGCCTGAAATAATGCATCTTTGGGAGTTTTACTAAAAACATATGCTTTTTCAAATCTTGCAAATGCAAAAAGTTGTTTTTTACTCAATATGACTATAATAGTCTTAGAATCCTGAGATAATGCGAAAAAAGCAATACAAATGTATTCCAACATAATTCCTAATCCAAACGTGCAAAATGTCTAAAAATGCCTGTGATATTGAATACATGTGAGTTTTACTAGATACAGTTGTTTTTCAATGGTTTGCAAATACAAAAATGAGGTTTTACTCAATATGACTGTATACTGTAACACTCAATATGACAGTTATTTAAACATAACTCCTAAACCACACATTAAAATGGCTAATAATGCCTGAAATAATGCATCTTTGGGAGTTTTACTAAAAACATATGCTTTTTTAAATCTTGCAAATGCAAAAAGTAGTTTTTTACTCAATATGACTATAATAGTCTTAGAATCCTGAGATAATGCGAAAAAAGCAATAAAAATGTATTCAAACATAACTTCTAAACAACACATGCAAAATGGCTAATAATGCCCAGAGATATGTTTTTTTGTTAGTTTTACTAGAAAAATGATATTTTGTAAGGTTTGCAAAGACACAAATTAGTTTTTTTATTCAATATAACAGTGTAACTGTCATACTAAATATGAAAGGTTTATAATCATAACTCCAAAACCAAATATGAAATTTGTCTTAAATAGCCTTTAATATTGAATGTATGTAAGTTTTAGCAGAATCAGGTATTTTGAAAAGGTTGACAAATACAAATATTAGATTTTACTGGCCTCATATTGGTCACACTCAAAATGACATTTTTTGAAACATAACTCCAAAAATACACATGCAAAATGTCTAATAATGCCTGAAGAAATGCATCTTCAAGAGTTTTCCTGAAAAAAAAAAACATTTGGTAAGGTTTGCAAAAACAAAATTTGATTTGTTACTCAATTCGATTAAAATGGAACTTAGAATCCTGAGATAATGCGAAAAAAGCAATAAAAATGTATTCCAACATAATTCCTAATCCAAACGTGCAAAATGTCTAAAAATGCCTGTGATATTGAATACATGTGAGTTTTACTAGATACAGTTGTTTTTCAATGGTTTGCAAATACAAAAATGAGGTTTTACTCAATATGACTGTATACTGTAACACTCAATATGACAGTTATTTAAACATAACTCCTAAACCACACATTAAAAATGGCTAATAATGCCTGAAATAATGCATCTTTGGGAGTTTTACTAGAAACATATGCTTTTTTAAATCTTGCAAATGCAAAAAGTAGTTTTTTACTCAATATGACTATAATAGTCTTAGAATCCTGAGATAATGCGAAAAAAGCTATAAAAATGTAAGTAAAATGTAAGTTTTAGCAGAATCAGGTATTTTGAAAAGGTTGACAAATACAAATATTAGATTTTACTGGCCTCACATTGGTCACACTCAAAATGACATTTTTTGAAACATAACTCCAAAAATACACATGCAAAATGTCTAATAATGCCTGAAGAAATGCATCTTCAAGAGTTTTCCTGAAAAAAAAAAACATTTGGTAAGGTTTGCAAAAACAAAATTTGATTTGTTACTCAATTCGATTAAAAAGGAACTTAGAATCCTGAGATAATGCGAAAAAAGCAATAAAAATGTATTCCAACATAATTCCTAATCCAAACGTGCAAAATGTCTAAAAATGCCTGTGATATTCAATACATGTGAGTTTTACTAGATACAGTTGTTTTTCAATGGTTTGCAAATACAAAAATGAGGTTTTACTCAATATGACTGTATACTGTAACACTCAATATGACAGTTATTTAAACATAACTCCTAAACCACACATTAAAAATGGCTAATAATGCCTGAAATAATGCATCTTTGGGAGTTTTACTAAAAACATATGCTTTTTTAAATCTTGCAAATGCAAAAAGTAGTTTTTTAATCAATATGACTATAATAGTCTTAGAATCCTGAGATAATGCGAAAAAAGCAATAAAAATGTATTCAAACATAACTTCTAAACAACACATGCAAAATGGCTAATAATGCCCAGAGATATGTTTTTTTGTTAGTTTTACTAGAAAAATGATATTTTGTAAGGTTTGCAAAGACACAAATTAGTTTTTTTATTCAATATAACAGTGTAACTGTCATACTAAATATGAAGGGTTTATAATCATAACTCCAAAACCAAATATGAAATTTGTCTTAAAAAGCCTTTAATATTGAATTTATGTAAGTTTTAGCAGAATCAGGTATTTTGGAAAGGTTGACAAATACAAATATTAGATTTTACTGGCCTCATATTGGTCACACTCAAAATGACATTTTTTGAAACATAACTCCAAAAATACACATGCAAATAGTCTAATAATGCCTGAAGAAATGCATCTTCGAGAGTTTTCCAGAAAAAAAAACATTTGGTAAGGTTTGCAAAAACAAAATTTGATTTGTTACTCAATTTGACAGTAATGTACTTAGAATCCTGAGATAATGCGAAAAAAGCAATAAAAATGTATTCCAACATAATTCCTAATCCAAACGTGCAAAATGTCTAAAAATGCCTGTGATATTGAATACATGTTAGTTTTACTAGATACAGTTGTTTTTCAATGGTTTGCAAATACAAAAATGAGGTTTTAATCAATATGACTGTATACTGTAACACTCAATATGACAGTTATTTAAACATAACTCCTACACCACACATTAAAAATGGCTAATAATGCCTGAAATAATGCATCTTTGGGAGTTTTACTAGAAACATATGTTTTTTTAAATCTTGCAAATGCAAAAAGTAGTTTTTTACTCAATATGACTTTAATAGTCTTAGAATCCTGAGATAATGCGAAAAAAGCAATAAAAATGTATTCAAACATAACTTCTAAACAACACATGCAAAATGGCTAATAATGCCCAGAGATATGTTTTTTTGTTAGTTTTACTAGAAAAATGATCTTTTGTAAGGTTTGCAAAGACACAAATTAGTTTTTGTATTCAATATAACAGTGTAACTGTCATACTAAATATGAAAGGTTTATAATCATAACTCCAAAACCAAATATGAAATTTGTCTTAAAAAGCCTTTAATATTGAATTTATGTAAGTTTTAGCAGAATCAGGTATTTTGAAAAGGTTGACAAATACAAATATTAGATTTTACTGGCCTCATATTGGTCACACTCAAAATGACATTTTTTGAAACATAACTCCAAAAATACACATGCAAAATGTCTAATAATGCCTGAAGAAATGCATCTTCAAGAGTTTTCCTGAAAAAAAAAAACATTTGGTAAGGTTTGCAAAAACAAAATTTGATTTGTTACTCAATTCGATTAAAAAGGAACTTAGAATCCTGAGATAATGCGAAAAAAGCAATAAAAATGTATTCCAACATAATTCCTAATCCAAACGTGCAAAATGTTTAAAAATGCCTGTGATATTGAATACATGTGAGTTTTACTAGATACAGTTGTTTTTCAATGGTTTGCAAATACAAAAATGAGGTTTTACTCAATATGACTGTATACTGTAACACTCAATATGACAGTTATTTAAACATAACTCCTAAACCACACATTAAAAATGGCTAATAATGCCTGAAATAATGCATCTTTGGGAGTTTTACTAGAAACATATGCTTTTTTAAATCTTGCAAATGCAAAAAGTAGTTTTTTACTCAATATGACTATAATAGTCTTAGAATCCTGAGATAATGCGAAAAAAGCAATAAAAATGTATTCAAACATAACTTCTAAACAACACATGCAAAATGGCTAATAATGCCCAGAGATATGTTTTTTTGTTAGTTTTACTAGAAAAATGATCTTTTGTAAGGTTTGCAAAGACACAAATTAGTTTTTTTATTCAATATAACAGTGTAACTGTCATACTAAATATGAAGGGTTTATAATCATAACTCCAAAACCAAATATGAAATTTGTCTTAAAAAGCCTTTAATATTGAATTTATGTAAGTTTTAGCAGAATCAGGTATTTTGGAAAGGTTGACAAATACAAATATTAGATTTTACTGGCCTCATATTGGTCACACTCAAAATGACATTTTTTGAAACATAACTCCAAAAATACACATGCAAATAGTCTAATAATGCCTGAAGAAATGCATCTTCGAGAGTTTTCCAGAAAAAAAAACATTTGGTAAGGTTTGCAAAAACAAAATTTGATTTGTTACTCAATTTGACAGTAATGTACTTAGAATCCTGAGATAATGCGAAAAAAGCAATAAAAATGTATTCCAACATAATTCCTAATCCAAACGTGCAAAATGTCTAAAAATGCCTTTGATATTGAATACATGTTAGTTTTACTAGATACAGTTGTTTTTCAATGGTTTGCAAATACAAAAATGAGGTTTTAATCAATATGACTGTATACTGTAACACTCAATATGACAGTTATTTAAACATAACTCCTACACCACACATCAAAAATGGCTAATAATGCCTGAAATAATGCATCTTTGGGAGTTTTACTAGAAACATATGCTTTTTTAAATCTTGCAAATGCAAAAAGTAGTTTTTTACTCAATATGACTATAATAGTCTTAGAATCCTGAGATAATGCGAAAAAAGCAATAAAAATGTATTCAAACATAACTTCTAAACAACACATGCAAAATGGCTAATAATGCCCAGAGATATGTTTTTTTGTTAGTTTTACTAGAAAAATGATCTTTTGTAAGGTTTGCAAAGACACAAATTAGTTTTTGTATTCAATATAACAGTGTAACTGTCATACTAAATATGAAAGGTTTATAATCATAACTCCAAAACCAAATATGAAATTTGTCTTAAAAAGCCTTTAATATTGAATTTATGTAAGTTTTAGCAGAATCAGGTATTTTGAAAAGGTTGACAAATACAAATATTAGATTTTACTGGCCTCATATTGGTCACACTCAAAATGACATTTTTTGAAACATAACTCCAAAAATACACATGCAAAATGTCTAATAATGCCTGAAGAAATGCATCTTCAAGAGTTTTCCTGAAAAAAAAAAACATTTGGTAAGGTTTGCAAAAACAAAATTTGATTTGTTACTCAATTCGATTAAAAAGGAACTTAAAATCCTGAGATAATGCGAAAAAAGCAATAAAAATGTATTCCAACATAATTCCTAATCCAAACGTGCAAAATGTCTAAAAATGCCTGTGATATTGAAAACATGTGAGTTTTACTAGATACAGTTGTTTTTCAATGGTTTGCAAATACAAAAATGAGGTTTTACTCAATATGACTGTATACTGTAACACTCAATATGACAGTTATTTAAACATAACTCCTACACCACACATTAAAAATGGCTAATAATGCCTGAAATAATGCATCTTTGGGAGTTTTACTAGAAACATATGCTTTTTTAAATCTTGCAAATGCAAAAAGTAGTTTTTTACTCAATATGACTATAATAGTCTTAGAA
Organism: Nerophis ophidion; assembly: GCF_033978795.1. Lineage (NCBI taxonomy): Eukaryota > Metazoa > Chordata > Actinopteri > Syngnathiformes > Syngnathidae > Nerophis > Nerophis ophidion. The sequence goes on along the minus strand of NW_026906976.1, from coordinate 161,828 downwards.
TCCTGAGATAATGCGAAAAAAGCAATAAAAATGTATTCAAACATAACTTCTAAACAACACATGCAAAATGGCTAATAATGCCCAGAGATATGTTTTTTTTTGTTAGTTTTACTAGAAAAATGATCTTTTGTAAGGTTTGCAAAGACACAAATTAGTTTTTTTATTCAATATAACAGTGTAACTGTCATACTAAATATGAAGGGTTTATAATCATAACTCAAAAACCAAATATGAAATTTGTCTTAAAAAGCCTTTAATATTGAATTTATGTAAGTTTTAGCAGAATCAGGTATTTTGGAAAGGTTGACGAATACAAATATTAGATTTTACTGGCCTCATATTGGTCACACTCAAAATGACATTTTTTGAAACATAACTCCAAAAATACACATGCAAATAGTCTAATAATGCCTGAAGAAATGCATCTTCGAGAGTTTTCAAGAAAAAAAACATTTGGTAAGGTTTGCAAAAACAAAATTTGATTTGTTACTCAATTTGACAGTAATGTACTTAGAATCCTGAGATAATGCGAAAAAAGCAATAAAAATGTATTCCAACATAATTCCTAATCCAAACGTGCAAAATGTCTAAAAATGCCTGTGATATTCAATACATGTGAGTTTTACTAGATACAGTTGTTTTTCAATGGTTTGCAAATACAAAAATGAGGTTTTACTCAATATGACTGTATACTGTAACACTCAATATGACAGTTATTTAAACATAACTCCTAAACCACACATTAAAAATGGCTAATAATGCCTGAAATAATGCATCTTTGGGAGTTTTACTAAAAACATATGCTTTTTTAAATCTTGCAAATGCAAAAAGTAGTTTTTTACTCAATATGACTATAATAGTCTTAGAATCCTGAGATAATGCGAAAAAAGCAATAAAAATTTATTCAAACATAACTTCTAAACAACACATGCAAAATGGCTAATAATGCCCAGAGATATGTTTTTTTGTTAGTTTTACTAGAAAAATGATCTTTTGTAAGGTTTGCAAAGACACAAATTAGTTTTTTTATTCAATATAACAGTGTAACTGTCATACTAAATATGAAGGGTTTATAATCATAACCCCAAAACCAAATATGAAATTTGTCTTAAAAAGCCTTTAATATTGAATTTATGTAAGTTTTAGCAGAATCAGGTATTTTGGAAAGGTTGACAAATACACATTTTAGACTTTACTGGCCTCATATTGGTCACACTCAAAATGACATTTTTTGAAACATAACTCCAAAAATACACATGCAAATAGTCTAATAATGCCTGAAGAAATGCATCTTCAAGAGTTTTCCAGAAAAAAAAACATTTGGTAAGGTTTGCAAAAACAAAATTTGATTTGTTACTCAATTTGACAGTAATGTACTTAGAATCCTGAGATAATGCGAAAAAAGCAATAAAAATGTATTCCAACATAATTCCTAATCCAAACGTGCAAAATGTCTAAAAATGCCTGTGATATTGAATACATGTTAGTTTTACTAGGTACAGTTGTTTTTCAATGGTTTGCAAATACAAAAATGAGGTTTTAATCAATATGACTGTATACTGTAACACTCAATATGACAGTTATTTAAACATAACTCCTACACCACACATTAAAAATGGCTAATAATGCCTGAAATAATGCATCTTTGGGAGTTTTACTAGAAACATATGCTTTTTTAAATCTTGCAAATGCAAAAAGTAGTTTTTTACTCAATATGACTATAATAGTCTTAGAATCCTGAGATAATGCGAAAAAAGCAATAAAAATGTATTCAAACATAACTTCTAAACAACACATGCAAAATGGCTAATAATGCCCGGAGATATGTTTTTTTGTTAGTTTTACTAGAAAAATGATCTTTTGTAAGGTTTGCAAAGACACAAATTAGTTTTTGTATTCAATATAACAGTGTAACTGTCATACTAAATATGAAAGGTTTATAATCATAACTCCAATACCAAATATGAAATTTGTCTTAAAAAGCCTTTAATATTGAATTTATGTAAGTTTTAGCAGAATCAGGTATTTTGAAAAGGTTGACAAATACAAATATTAGATTTTACTGGCCTCATATTGGTCACACTCAAAATGACATTTTTTGAAACATAACTCCAAAAATACACATGCAAAATGTCTAATAATGCCTGAAGAAATGCATCTTCAAGGGTTTTCCTGAAAAAAAAAACATTTGGTAAGGTTTGCAAAAACAAAATTTGATTTGTTACTCAATTCGATTAAAAAGGAACTTAGAATCCTGAGATAATGCGAAAAAAGCAATAAAAATATATTCCAACATAATTCCTAATCCAAACGTGCAAAATGTCTAAAAATGCCTGTGATATTCAATACATGTGAGTTTTACTAGATACAGTTGTTTTTCAATGGTTTGCAAATACAAAAATGAGGTTTTACTCAATATGACTGTATACTGTAACACTCAATATGACAGTTATTTAAACATAACTCCTAAACCACACATTAAAAATGGCTAATAATGCCTGAAATAATGCATCTTTGGGAGTTTTACTAAAAACATATGCTTTTTCAAATCTTGCAAATGCAAAAAGTAGTTTTTTACTCAATATGACTATAATAGTCTTAGAATCCTGAGATAATGCGAAAAAAGCAATAAAAATGTATTCAAACATAACTTCTAAACAACACATGCAAAATGGCTAATAATGCCCAGAGATAAGTTTTTTTGTTAGTTTTACTAGAAAAATGATCTTTTGTAAGGTTTGCAAAGACACAAATTAGTTTTTGTATTCAATATAACAGTGTAACTGTCATACTAAATATGAAAGGTTTATAATTATAACTCCAAAACCAAATATGAAATTTGTCTTAAAAAGCCTTTAATATTGAATTTATGTAAGTTTTAGCAGAATCAGGTATTTTGAAAAGGTTGACAAATACAAATATTAGATTTTACTGGCCTCACATTGGTCACACTCAAAATGACATTTTTTGAAACATAACTCCAAAAATACACATGCAAAATGTCTAATAATGCCTGAAGAAATGCATCTTCAAGAGTTTTCCTGAAAAAAAAAAAACATTTGGTAAGGTTTGCAAAAACAAAATTTGATTTGTTACTCAATTCGATTAAAAAGGAACTTAGAATCCCGAGATAATGCGAAAAAAGCAATAAAAATGTATTCCAACATAATTCCTAATCCAAACGTGCAAAATGTCTAAAAATGCCTGTGATATTCAATACATGTGAGTTTTACTAGATACAGTTGTTTTTCAATGGTTTGCAAATACAAAAATGAGGTTTTACTCAATATGACTGTATACTGTAACACTCAATATGACAGTTATTTAAACATAACTCCTACACCACACATTAAAAATGGCTAATAATGCCTGAAATAATGCATCTTTGGGAGTTTTACTAGAAACATATGTTTTTTTAAATCTTGCAAATGCAAAAAGTAGTTTTTTACTCAATATGACTCTAATAGTCTTAGAATCCTGAGATAATGCGAAAAAAGCTATAAAAATGTATTCAAACATAACTTCTAAACAACACATGCAAAATGGCTAATAATGCCCAGAGATATGTTTTTTTGTTAGTTTTACTAGAAAAATGATCTTTTGTAAGGTTTGCAAAGACACAAATTAGTTTTTGTATTCAATATAACAGTGTAACTGTCATACTAAATATGAAGGGTTTATAATCATAACTCCAAAACCAAATATGAAATTTGTCTTAAAAAGCCTTTAATATTGAATTTATGTAAGTTTTAGCAGAATCAGGTATTTTGGAAAGGTTGACAAATACAAATATTAGATTTTACTGGCCTCATATTGGTCACACTCAAAATGACATTTTTTGAAACATAACTCCAAAAATACACATGCAAATAGTCTAATAATGCCTGAAGAAATGCATCTTCGAGAGTTTTCCAGAAAAAAAAACATTTGGTAAGGTTTGCAAAAACAAAATTTGATTTGTTACTCAATTTGACAGTAATGTACTTAGAATCCTGAGATAATGCGAAAAAAGCAATAAAAATGTATTCCAACATAATTCCTAATCCAAACGTGCAAAATGTCTAAAAATGCCTTTGATATTGAATACATGTTAGTTTTACTAGATACAGTTGTTTTTCAATGGTTTGCAAATACAAAAATGAGGTTTTAATCAATATGACTGTATACTGTAACACTCAATATGACAGTTATTTAAACATAACTCCTACACCACACATTAAAAATGGCTAATAATGCCTGAAATAATGCATCTTTGGGAGTTTTACTAGAAACATATGCTTTTTTAAATCTTGCAAATGCAAAAAGTAGTTTTTTACTCAATATGACTATAATAGTCTTAGAATCCTGAGATAATGCGAAAAAAGCAATAAAAATGTATTCAAACATAACTTCTAAACAACACATGCAAAATGGCTAATAATGCCCAGAGATATGTTTTTTTGTTAGTTTTACTAGAAAAATGATCTTTTGTAAGGTTTGCAAAGACACAAATTAGTTTTTGTATTCAATATAACAGTGTAACTGTCATACTAAATATGAAAGGTTTATAATCATAACTCCAAAACCAAATATGAAATTTGTCTTAAAAAGCCTTTAATATTGAATTTATGTAAGTTTTAGCAGAATCAGGTATTTTGAAAAGGTTGACAAATACAAATATTAGATTTTACTGGCCTCATATTGGTCACACTCAAAATGACATTTTTTGAAACATAACTCCAAAAATACACATGCAAAATGTCTAATAATGCCTGAAGAAATGCATCTTCAAGAGTTTTCCTGAAAAAAAAAAACATTTGGTAAGGTTTGCAAAAACAAAATTTGATTTGTTACTCAATTCGATTAAAAAGGAACTTAGAATCCTGAGATAATGCGAAAAAAGCAATAAAAATGTATTCCAACATAATTCCTAATCCAAACGTGCAAAATGTCTAAAAATGCCTGTGATATTGAAAACATGTGAGTTTTACTAGATACAGTTGTTTTTCAATGGTTTGCAAATACAAAAATGAGGTTTTACTCAATATGACTGTATACTGTAACACTCAATATGACAGTTATTTAAACATAACTCCTAAACCACACATTAAAAATGGCTAATAATGCCTGAAATAATGCATCTTTGGGAGTTTTACTAGAAACATATGCTTTTTTAAATCTTGCAAATGCAAAAAGTAGTTTTTTACTCAATATGACTATAATAGTCTTAGAATCCTGAGATAATGCGAAAAAAGCAATAAAAATGTATTCAAACATAACTTCTAAACAACACATGCAAAATGGCTAATAATGCCCAGAGATATGTTTTTTTTGTTAGTTTTACTAGAAAAATGATCTTTTGTAAGGTTTGCAAAGACACAAATTAGTTTTTTTATTCAATATAACAGTGTAACTGTCATACTAAATATGAAGGGTTTATAATCATAACTCAAAAACCAAATATGAAATTTGTCTTAAAAAGCCTTTAATATTGAATTTATGTAAGTTTTAGCAGAATCAGGTATTTTGGAAAGGTTGACGAATACAAATATTAGATTTTACTGGCCTCATATTGGTCACACTCAAAATGACATTTTTTGAAACATAACTCCAAAAATACACATGCAAATAGTCTAATAATGCCTGAAGAAATGCATCTTCGAGAGTTTTCAAGAAAAAAAACATTTGGTAAGGTTTGCAAAAACAAAATTTGATTTGTTACTCAATTTGACAGTAATGTACTTAGAATCCTGAGATAATGCGAAAAAAGCAATAAAAATGTATTCCAACATAATTCCTAATCCAAACGTGCAAAATGTCTAAAAATGCCTGTGATATTCAATACATGTGAGTTTTACTAGATACAGTTGTTTTTCAATGGTTTGCAAATACAAAAATGAGGTTTTACTCAATATGACTGTATACTGTAACACTCAATATGACAGTTATTTAAACATAACTCCTAAACCACACATTAAAAATGGCTAATAATGCCTGAAATAATGCATCTTTGGGAGTTTTACTAGAAACATATGCTTTTTTAAATCTTGCAAATGCAAAAAGTAGTTTTTTACTCAATATGACTATAATAGTCTTAGAATCCTGAGATAATGCGAAAAAAGCAATAAAAATTTATTCAAACATAACTTCTAAACAACACATGCAAAATGGCTAATAATGCCCAGAGATATGTTTTTTTGTTAGTTTTACTAGAAAAATGATCTTTTGTAAGGTTTGCAAAGACACAAATTAGTTTTTTTATTCAATATAACAGTGTAACTGTCATACTAAATATGAAGGGTTTATAATCATAACCCCAAAACCAAATATGAAATTTGTCTTAAAAAGCCTTTAATATTGAATTTATGTAAGTTTTAGCAGAATCAGGTATTTTGGAAAGGTTGACAAATACACATTTTAGACTTTACTGGCCTCATATTGGTCACACTCAAAATGACATTTTTTGAAACATAACTCCAAAAATACACATGCAAATAGTCTAATAATGCCTGAAGAAATGCATCTTCGAGAGTTTTCCAGAAAAAAAAACATTTGGTAAGGTTTGCAAAAACAAAATTTGATTTGTTACTCAATTTGACAGTAATGTACTTAGAATCCTGAGATAATGCGAAAAAAGCAATAAAAATGTATTCCAACATAATTCCTAATCCAAACGTGCAAAATGTCTAAAAATGCCTGTGATATTGAATACATGTTAGTTTTACTAGACACAGTTGTTTTTCAATGGTTTGCAAATACAAAAATGAGGTTTTAATCAATATGACTGTATACTGTAACACTCAATATGACAGTTATTTAAACATAACTCCTACACCACACATTAAAAATGGCTAATAATGCCTGAAATAATGCATCTTTGGGAGTTTTACTAGAAACATATGCTTTTTTAAATCTTGCAAATGCAAAAAGTAGTTTTTTACTCAATATGACTATAATAGTCTTAGAATCCTGAGATAATGCGAAAAAAGCAATAAAAATGTATTCAAACATAACTTCTAAACAACACATGCAAAATGGCTAATAATGCCCGGAGATATGTTTTTTTGTTAGTTTTACTAGAAAAATGATCTTTTGTAAGGTTTGCAAAGACACAAATTAGTTTTTGTATTCAATATAACAGTGTAACTGTCATACTAAATATGAAAGGTTTATAATCATAACTCCAAAACCAAATATGAAATTTGTCTTAAAAAGCCTTTAATATTGAATTTATGTAAGTTTTAGCAGAATCAGGTATTTTGAAAAGGTTGACAAATACAAATATTAGATTTTACTGGCCTCATATTGGTCACACTCAAAATGACATTTTTTGAAACATAACTCCAAAAATACACATGCAAAATGTCTAATAATGCCTGAAGAAATGCATCTTCAAGAGTTTTCCTGAAAAAAAAAACATTTGGTAAGGTTTGCAAAAACAAAATTTGATTTGTTACTCAATTCGATTAAAAAGGAACTTAGAATCCTGAGATAATGCGAAAAAAGCAATAAAAATATATTCCAACATAATTCCTAATCCAAACGTGCAAAATGTCTAAAAATGCCTGTGATATTCAATACATGTGAGTTTTACTAGATACAGTTGTTTTTCAATGGTTTGCAAATACAAAAATGAGGTTTTACTCAATATGACTGTATACTGTAACACTCAATATGACAGTTATTTAAACATAACTCCTAAACCACACATTAAAAATGGCTAATAATGCCTGAAATAATGCATCTTTGGGAGTTTTACTAAAAACATATGCTTTTTCAAATCTTGCAAATGCAAAAAGTAGTTTTTTACTCAATATGACTATAATAGTCTTAGAATCCTGAGATAATGCGAAAAAAGCAATAAAAATGTATTCAAACATAACTTCTAAACAACACATGCAAAATGGCTAATAATGCCCAGAGATAAGTTTTTTTGTTAGTTTTACTAGAAAAATGATCTTTTGTAAGGTTTGCAAAGACACAAATTAGTTTTTGTATTCAATATAACAGTGTAACTGTCATACTAAATATGAAAGGTTTATAATCATAACTCCAAAACCAAATATGAAATTTGTCTTAAAAAGCCTTTAATATTGAATTTATGTAAGTTTTAGCAGAATCAGGTATTTTGAAAAGGTTGACAAATACAAATATTAGATTTTACTGGCCTCACATTGGTCACACTCAAAATGACATTTTTTGAAACATAACTCCAAAAATACACATGCAAAATGTCTAATAATGCCTGAAGAAATGCATCTTCAAGAGTTTTCCTGAAAAAAAAAAAACATTTGGTAAGGTTTGCAAAAACAAAATTTGATTTGTTACTCAATTCGATTAAAAAGGAACTTAGAATCCTGAGATAATGCGAAAAAAGCAATAAAAATGTATTCCAACATAATTCCTAATCCAAACGTGCAAAATGTCTAAAAATGCCTGTGATATTCAATACATGTGAGTTTTACTAGATACAGTTGTTTTTCAATGGTTTGCAAATACAAAAATGAGGTTTTACTCAATATGACTGTATACTGTAACACTCAATATGACAGTTATTTAAACATAACTCCTACACCACACATTAAAAATGGCTAATAATGCCTGAAATAATGCATCTTTGGGAGTTTTACTAGAAACATATGTTTTTTTAAATCTTGCAAATGCAAAAAGTAGTTTTTTACTCAATATGACTATAATAGTCTTAGAATCCTGAGATAATGCGAAAAAAGCTATAAAAATGTATTCAAACATAACTTCTAAACAACACATGCAAAATGGCTAATAATGCCCAGAGATATGTTTTTTTGTTAGTTTTACTAGAAAAATGATCTTTTTTAAGGTTTGCAAAGACACAAATTAGTTTTTGTATTCAATATAACAGTGTAACTGTCATACTAAATATGAAAGGTTTATAATCATAACTCCAAAACCAAATATGAAATTTGTCTTAAAAAGCCTTTAATATTGAATTTATGTAAGTTTTAGCAGAATCAGGTATTTTGAAAAGGTTGACAAATACAAATATTAGATTTTACTGGCCTCATATTGGTCACACTCAAAATGACATTTTTTGAAACATAACTCCAAAAATACACATGCAAAATGTCTAATAATGCCTGAAGAAATGCATCTTCAAGAGTTTTCCTGAAAAAAAAACACATTTGGTAAGGTTTGCAAAAACAAAATTTGATTTGTTACTCAATTCGATTAAAAAGGAACTTAGAATCCTGAGATAATGCGAAAAAAGCAATAAAAATGTATTCCAACATAATTCCTAATCCAAACGTGCAAAATGTTTAAAAATGCCTGTGATATTGAATACATGTGAGTTTTACTAGATACAGTTGTTTTTCAATGGTTTGCAAATACAAAAATGAGGTTTTACTCAATATGACTGTATACTGTAACACTCAATATGACAGTTATTTAAACATAACTCCTAAACCACACATTAAAAATGGCTAATAATGCCTGAAATAATGCATCTTTGGGGGTTTTACTAGAAACATATGCTTTTTTAAATCTTGCAAATGCAAAAAGTAGTTTTTTACTCAATATGACTATAATAGTCTTAGAATCCTGAGATAATGCGAAAAAAGCAATAAAAATGTATTCAAACATAACTTCTAAACAACACATGCAAAATGGCTAATAATGCCCAGAGATATGTTTTTTTGTTAGTTTTACTAGAAAAATGATCTTTTGTAAGGTTTGCAAAGACACAAATTAGTTTTTTTATTCAATATAACAGTGTAACTGTCATACTAAATATGAAGGGTTTATAATCATAACTCCAAAACCAAATATGAAATTTGTCTTAAAAAGCCTTTAATATTGAATTTATGTAAGTTTTAGCAGAATCAGGTATTTTGGAAAGGTTGACAAATACAAATATTAGATTTTACTGGCCTCATATTGGTCACACTCAAAATGACATTTTTTGAAACATAACTCCAAAAATACACATGCAAATAGTCTAATAATGCCTGAAGAAATGCATCTTCGAGAGTTTTCCAGAAAAAAAAACATTTGGTAAGGTTTGCAAAAACAAAATTTGATTTGTTACTCAATTTGACAGTAATGTACTTAGAATCCTGAGATAATGCGAAAAAAGCAATAAAAATGTATTCCAACATAATTCCTAATCCAAACGTGCAAAATGTCTAAAAATGCCTTTGATATTGAATACATGTTAGTTTTACTAGATACAGTTGTTTTTCAATGGTTTGCAAATACAAAAATGAGGTTTTAATCAATATGACTGTATACTGTAACACTCAATATGACAGTTATTTAAACATAACTCCTACACCACACATTAAAAATGGCTAATAATGCCTGAAATAATGCATCTTTGGGAGTTTTACTAGAAACATATGCTTTTTTAAATCTTGCAAATGCAAAAAGTAGTTTTTTACTCAATATGACTATAATAGTCTTAGAATCCTGAGATAATGCGAAAAAAGCAATAAAAATGTATTCAAACATAACTTCTAAACAACACATGCAAAATGGCTAATAATGCCCAGAGATATGTTTTTTTGTTAGTTTTACTAGAAAAATGATCTTTTGTAAGGTTTGCAAAGACACAAATTAGTTTTTGTATTCAATATAACAGTGTAACTGTCATACTAAATATGAAAGGTTTATAATCATAACTCCAAAACCAAATATGAAATTTGTCTTAAAAAGCCTTTAATATTGAATTTATGTAAGTTTTAGCAGAATCAGGTATTTTGAAAAGGTTGACAAATACACATATTAGATTTTACTGGCCTCATATTGGTCACACTCAAAATGACATTTTTTGAAACATAACTCCAAAAATACACATGCAAAATGTCTAATAATGCCTGAAGAAATGCATCTTCAAGAGTTTTCCTGAAAAAAAAAAACATTTGGTAAGGTTTGCAAAAACAAAATTTGATTTGTTACTCAATTCGATTAAAAAGGAACATAGAATCCTGAGATAATGCGAAAAAAGCAATAAAAATGTATTCCAACATAATTCCTAATCCAAACGTGCAAAATGTCTAAAAATGCCTGTGATATTGAAAACATGTGAGTTTTACTAGATACAGTTGTTTTTCAATGGTTTGCAAATACAAAAATGAGGTTTTACTCAATATGACTGTATACTGTAACACTCAATATGACAGTTATTTAAACATAACTCCTAAACCACACATTAAAAATGGCTAATAATGCCTGAAATAATGCATCTTTGGGAGTTTTACTAGAAACATATGCTTTTTTAAATCTTGCAAATGCAAAAAGTAGTTTTTTACTCAATATGACTATAATAGTCTTAGAATCCTGAGATAATGCGAAAAAAGCAATAAAAATGTATTCAAACATAACTTCTAAACAACACATGCAAAATGGCTAATAATGCCCAGAGATATGTTTTTTTGTTAGTTTTACTAGAAAAATGATCTTTTGTAAGGTTTGCAAAGACACAAATTAGTTTTTTTATTCAATATAACAGTGTAACTGTCATACTAAATATGAAGGGTTTATAATCATAACTCCAAAACCAAATATGAAATTTGTCTTAAAAAGCCTTTAATATTGAATTTATGTAAGTTTTAGCAGAATCAGGTATTTTGGAAAGTTTGACAAATACAAATATTAGATTTTACTGTCCTCATATTGGTCACACTCAAAATGACATTTTTTGAAACATAACTCCAAAAATACACATGCAAATAGTCTAATAATGCCTGAAGAAATGCATCTTCGAGAGTTTTCCAGGAAAAAAAACATTTGGTAAGGTTTGCAAAAACAAAATTTGATTTGTTACTCAATTTGACAGTAATGTACTTAGAATCCTGAGATAATGCGAAAAAAGCAATAAAAATGTATTCCAACATAATTCCTAATCCAAACGTGCAAAATGTCTAAAAATGCCTTTGATATTGAATACATGTTAGTTTTACTAGATACAGTTGTTTTTCAATGGTTTGCAATTACAAAAATGAGGTTTTAATCAATATGACTGTATACTGTAACACTCAATATGACAGTTATTTAAACATAACTCCTACACCACACATTAAAAATGGCTAATAATGCCTGAAATAATGCATCTTTGGGAGTTTTACTAGAAACATATGCTTTTTTAAATCTTGCAAATGCAAAAAGTAGTTTTTTACTCAATATGACTATAATAGTCTTAGAATCCTGAGATAATGCGAAAAAAGCTATAAAAATGTATTCAAACATAACTTCTAAACAACACATGCAAAATGGCTAATAATGCCCAGAGATATGTTTTTTTGTTAGTTTTACTAGAAAAATGATCTTTTGTAAGGTTTGCAAAGACACAAATTAGTTTTTGTATTCAATATAACAGTGTAACTGTCATACTAAATATGAAAGGTTTATAATCATAACTCCAAAACCAAATATGAAATTTGTCTTAAAAAGCCTTTAATATTGAATTTATGTAAGTTTTAGCAGAATCAGGTATTTTGAAAAGGTTGACAAATACAAATATTAGATTTTACTGGCCTCATATTGGTCACACTCAAAATGACATTTTTTGAAACATAACTCCAAAAATACACATGCAAAATGTCTAATAATGCCTGAAGAAATGCATCTTCAAGAGTTTTCCTGAAAAAAAAAAACATTTGGTAAGGTTTGCAAAAACAAAATTTGATTTGTTACTCAATTCGATTAAAAAGGAACTTAGAATCCTGAGATAATGCGAAAAAAGCAATAAAAATGTATTCCAACATAATTCCTAATCCAAACGTGCAAAATGTCTAAAAATGCCTGTGATATTGAAAACATGTGAGTTTTACTAGATACAGTTGTTTTTCAATGGTTTGCAAATACAAAAATGAGGTTTTACTCAATATGACTGTATACTGTAACACTCAATATGACAGTTATTTAAACATAACTCCTAAACCACACATTAAAAATGGCTAATAATGCCTGAAATAATGCATCTTTGGGAGTTTTACTAGAAACATATGCTTTTTTAAATCTTGCAAATGCAAAAAGTAGTTTTTTACTCAATATGACTATAATAGTCTTAGAATCCTGAGATAATGCGAAAAAAGCAATAAAAATTTATTCAAACATAACTTCTAAACAACACATGCAAAATGGCTAATAATGCCCAGAGATATGTTTTTTTTGTTAGTTTTACTAGAAAAATGATCTTTTGTAAGGTTTGCAAAGACACAAATTAGTTTTTTTATTCAATATAACAGTGTAACTGTCATACTAAATATGAAGGGTTTATAATCATAACTCAAAAACCAAATATAAAATTTGTCTTAAAAAGCCTTTAATATTGAATTTATGTAAGTTTTAGCAGAATCAGGTATTTTGGAAAGGTTGACAAATACACATTTTAGACTTTACTGGCCTCATATTGGTCACACTCAAAATGACATTTTTTGAAACATAACTCCAAAAATACACATGCAAATAGTCTAATAATGCCTGAAGAAATGCATCTTCGAGAGTTTTCCAGAAAAAAAAACATTTGGTAAGGTTTGCAAAAACAAAATTTGATTTTTTACTCAATTTGACAGTAATGTACTTAGAATCCTGAGATAATGCGAAAAAAGCAATAAAAATGTATTCCAACATAATTCCTAATCCAAACGTGCAAAATGTCTAAAAATGCCTGTGATATTGAATACATGTTAGTTTTACTAGATACAGTTGTTTTTCAATGGTTTGCAAATACAAAAATGAGGTTTTAATCAATATGACTGTATACTGTAACACTCAATATGACAGTTATTTAAACATAACTCCTACACCACACATTAAAAATGGCTAATAATGCCTGAAATAATGCATCTTTGGGAGTTTTACTAGAAACATATGCTTTTTTAAATCTTGCAAATGCAAAAAGTAGTTTTTTACTCAATATGACTATAATAGTCTTAGAATCCTGAGATAATGCGAAAAAAGCAATAAAAACGTATTCAAACATAACTTCTAAACAACACATGCAAAATGGCTAATAATGCCCGGAGATATGTTTTTTTGTTAGTTTTACTAGAAAAATGATCTTTTGTAAGGTTTGCAAAGACACAAATTAGTTTTTGTATTCAATATAACAGTGTAACTGTCATACTAAATATGAAAGGTTTATAATCATAACTCCAAAACCAAATATGAAATTTGTCTTAAAAAGCCTTTAATATTGAATTTATGTAAGTTTTAGCAGAATCAGGTATTTTGAAAAGGTTGACAAATACAAATATTAGATTTTACTGGCCTCATATTGGTCACACTCAAAATGACATTTTTTGAAACATAACTCCAAAAATACACATGCAAAATGTCTAATAATGCCTGAAGAAATGCATCTTCAAGAGTTTTCCTGAAAAAAAAAACATTTGGTAAGGTTTGCAAAAACAAAATTTGATTTGTTACTCAATTCGATTAAAAAGGAACTTAGAATCCTGAGATAATGCGAAAAAAGCAATAAAAATATATTCCAACATAATTCCTAATCCAAACGTGCAAAATGTCTAAAAATGCCTGTGATATTCAATACATGTGAGTTTTACTAGATACAGTTGTTTTTCAATGGTTTGCAAATACAAAAATGAGGTTTTACTCAATATGACTGTATACTGTAACACTCAATATGACAGTTATTTAAACATAACTCCTAAACCACACATTAAAAATGGCTAATAATGCCTGAAATAATGCATCTTTGGGAGTTTTACTAAAAACATATGCTTTTTCAAATCTTGCAAATGCAAAAAGTAGTTTTTTACTCAATATGACTATAATAGTCTTAGAATCCTGAGATAATGCGAAAAAAGCAATAAAAATGTATTCAAACATAACTTCTAAACAACACATGCAAAATGGCTAATAATGCCCAGAGATAAGTTTTTTTGTTAGTTTTACTAGAAAAATGATCTTTTGTAAGGTTTGCAAAGACACAAATTAGTTTTTGTATTCAATATAACAGTGTAACTGTCATACTAAATATGAAAGGTTTATAATCATAACTCCAAAACCAAATATGAAATTTGTCTTAAAAAGCCTTTAATATTGAATTTATGTAAGTTTTAGCAGAATCAGGTATTTTGAAAAGGTTGACAAATACAAATATTAGATTTTACTGGCCTCACATTGGTCACACTCAAAATGACATTTTTTGAAACATAACTCCAAAAATACACATGCAAAATGTCTAATAATGCCTGAAGAAATGCATCTTCAAGAGTTTTCCTGAAAAAAAAAAAACATTTGGTAAGGTTTGCAAAAACAAAATTTGATTTGTTACTCAATTCGATTAAAAAGGAACTTAGAATCCTGAGATAATGCGAAAAAAGCAATAAAAATGTATTCCAACATAATTCCTAATCCAAACGTGCAAAATGTCTAAAAATGCCTGTGATATTCAATACATGTGAGTTTTACTAGATACAGTTGTTTTTCAATGGTTTGCAAATACAAAAATGAGGTTTTACTCAATATGACTGTATACTGTAACACTCAATATGACAGTTATTTAAACATAACTCCTACACCACACATTAAAAATGGCTAATAATGCCTGAAATAATGCATCTTTGGGAGTTTTACTAGAAACATATGTTTTTTTAAATCTTGCAAATGCAAAAAGTAGTTTTTTACTCAATATGACTATAATAGTCTTAGAATCCTGAGATAATGCGAAAAAAGCTATAAAAATGTATTCAAACATAACTTCTAAACAACACATGCAAAATGGCTAATAATGCCCAGAGATATGTTTTTTTGTTAGTTTTACTAGAAAAATGATCTTTTGTAAGGTTTGCAAAGACACAAATTAGTTTTTGTATTCAATATAACAGTGTAACTGTCATACTAAATATGAAAGGTTTATAATCATAACTCCAAAACCAAATATGAAATTTGTCTTAAAAAGCCTTTAATATTGAATTTATGTAAGTTTTAGCAGAATCAGGTATTTTGAAAAGGTTGACAAATACAAATATTAGATTTTACTGGCCTCATATTGGTCACACTCAAAATGACATTTTTTGAAACATAACTCCAAAAATACACATGCAAAATGTCTAATAATGCCTGAAGAAATGCATCTTCAAGAGTTTTCCTAAAAAAAAAAAACATTTGGTAAGGTTTGCAAAAACAAAATTTGATTTGTTACTCAATTCGATTAAAAAGGAACTTAGAATCCTGAAATAATGCGAAAAAAGCAATAAAAATGTATTCCAACATAATTCCTAATCCAAACGTGCAAAATGTTTAAAAATGCCTGTGATATTGAATACATGTGAGTTTTACTAGATACAGTTGTTTTTCAATGGTTTGCAAATACAAAAATGAGGTTTTACTCAATATGACTGTATACTGTAACACTCAATATGACAGTTATTTAAACATAACTCCTAAACCACACATTAAAAATGGCTAATAATGCCTGAAATAATGCATCTTTGGGAGTTTTACTAGAAACATATGCTTTTTTAAATCTTGCAAATGCAAAAAGTAGTTTTTTACTCAATATGACTATAATAGTCTTAGAATCCTGAGATAATGCGAAAAAAGCAATAAAAATGTATTCAAACATAACTTCTAAACAACACATTAAAAATGGCTAATAATGCCTGAAATAATGCATCTTTGGGAGTTTTACTAAAAACATATGCTTTTTTAAATCTTGCAAATGCAAAAAGTAGTTTTTTACTCAATATGACTATAATAGTCTTAGAATCCTGAGATAATGCGAAAAAAACAATAAAAATGTATTCAAACATAACTTCTAAACAACACATGCAAAATGGCTAATAATGCCCAGAGATATGTTTTTTTGTTAGTTTTACTAGAAAAATGATCTTTTGTAAGGTTTGCAAAGACACAAATTAGTTTTTGTATTCAATATAACAGTGTAACTGTCATACTAAATATGAAGGGTTTATAATCATAACTCCAAAACCAAATAGGAAATTTGTCTTAAAAAGCCTTTAATATTGAATTTATGTAAGTTTTAGCAGAATCAGGTATTTTGGAAAGGTTGACAAATACAGATATTAGATTTTACTGGCCTCATATTGGTCACACTCAAAATGACATTTTTTGAAACATAACTCCAAAAATACACATGCAAAATGTCTAATAATGCCTGAAGAAATGCATCTTCAAGAGTTTTCCTGAAAAAAAAAAACATTTGGTAAGGTTTGCAAAAACAAAATTTGATTTGTTGCTCAATTCGATTAAAAAGGAACTTAGAATCCTGAGATAATGCGAAAAAAGCAATAAAAATGTATTCCAACATAATTCCTAATCCAAACGTGCAAAATGTCTAAAAATGCCTGTGATATTGAATACATGTGAGTTTTACTAGATACAGTTGTTTTTCAATGGTTTGCAAATACAAAAATGAGGTTTTACTCAATATGACTGTATACTGTAACACTCAATATGACAGTTATTTAAACATAACTCCTAAACCACACATTAAAAATGGCTAATAATGCCTGAAATAATGCATCTTTGGGAGTTTTACTAGAAACATATGCTTTTTTAAATCTTGCAAATGCAAAAAGTAGTTTTTTACTCAATATGACTATAATAGTCTTAGAATCCTGAGATAATGCGAAAAAAGCAATAAAAATGTATTCAAACATAACTTCTAAACAACACATGCAAAATGGCTAATAATGCCCAGAGATATGTTTTTTTGTTAGTTTTACTAGAAAAATGATCTTTTGTAAGGTTTGCAAAGACACAAATTAGTTTTTTTATTCAATATAACAGTGTAACTGTCATACTAAATATGAAGGGTTTATAATCATAACTCCGAAACCAAATATGAAATTTGTCTTAAAAAGCCTTTAATATTGAATGTATGTAAGTTTTAGCAGAATCAGGTATTTTGGAAAGGTTGACAAATACAAATATTAGATTTTACTGGCCTCATATTGGTCACACTCAAAATGACATTTTTTGAAACATAACTCCAAAAATACACATGCAAAATGTCTAATAATGCCTGAAGAAATGCATCTTCAAGAGTTTTCCTGAAAAAAAAAAAACATTTGGTAAGGTTTGCAAAAACAAAATTTGATTTGTTACTCAATTCGATTAAAAAGGAACTTAGAATCCTGAGATAATGCGAAAAAAGCAATAAAAATGTATTCCAACATAATTCCTAATCCAAACGTGCAAAATGTCTAAAAATGCCTGTGATATTGAATACATGTGAGTTTTACTAGATACAGTTGTTTTTCAATGGTTTGCAAATACAAAAATGAGGTTTTACTCAATATGACTGTATACTGTAACACTCAATATGACAGTTATTTAAACATAACTCCTAAACCACACATTAAAAATGGCTAATAATGCCTGAAATAATGCATCTTTGGGAGTTTTACTAAAAACATATGCTTTTTTAAATCTTGCAAATGCAAAAAGTAGTTTTTTACTCAATATGACTATAATAGTCTTAGAATCCTGAGATAATGCGAAAAAAACAATAAAAATGTATTCAAACATAACTTCTAAACAACACATGCAAAATGGCTAATAATGCCCAGAGATATGTTTTTTTGTTAGTTTTACTAGAAAAATGATCTTTTGTAAGGTTTGCAAAGACACAAATTAGTTTTTGTATTCAATATAACAGTGTAACTGTCATACTAAATATGAAGGGTTTATAATCATAACTCCAAAACCAAATAGGAAATTTGTCTTAAAAAGCCTTTAATATTGAATTTATGTAAGTTTTAGCAGAATCAGGTATTTTGGAAAGGTTGACAAATACAGATATTAGATTTTACTGGCCTCATATTGGTCACACTCAAAATGACATTTTTTGAAACACAACTCCAAAAATACACATGCAAAATGTCTAATAATGCCTGAAGAAATGCATCTTCAAGAGTTTTCCTGAAAAAAAAAAACATTTGGTAAGGTTTGCAAAAACAAAATTTGATTTGTTACTCAATTCGATTAAAAAGGAACTTAGAATCCTGAGATAATGCGAAAAAAGCAATAAAAATGTATTCCAACATAATTCCTAATCCAAACGTGCAAAATGTCTAAAAATGCCTGTGATATTGAATACATGTGAGTTTTACTAGATACAGTTGTTTTTCAATGGTTTGCAAATACAAAAATGAGGTTTTACTCAATATGACTGTATACTGTAACACTCAATATGACAGTTATTTAAACATAACTCCTAAACCACACATTAAAAATGGCTAATAATGCCTGAAATAATGCATCTTTGGGAGTTTTACTAGAAACATATGCTTTTTTAAATCTTGCAAATGCAAAAAGTAGTTTTTTACTCAATATGACTATAATAGTCTTAGAATCCTGAGATAATGCGAAAAAAGCAATAAAAATGTATTCAAACATAACTTCTAAACAACACATGCAAAATGGCTAATAATGCCCAGAGATATGTTTTTTTGTTAGTTTTACTAGAAAAATGATCTTTTGTAAGGTTTGCAAAGACACAAATTAGTTTTTTTATTCAATATAACAGTGTAACTGTCATACTAAATATGAAGGGTTTATAATCATAACTCCGAAACCAAATATGAAATGTGTCTTAAAAAGCCTTTAATATTGAATTTATGTAAGTTTTAGCAGAATCAGGTATTTTGGAAAGGTTGACAAATACAAATATTAGATTTTACTGGCCTCATATTGGTCACACTCAAAATGACATTTTTTGAAACATAACTCCAAAAATACACATGCAAAATGTCTAATAATGCCTGAAGAAATGCATCTTCAAGAGTTTTCCTGAAAAAAAAAAACATTTGGTAAGGTTTGCAAAAACAAAATTTGATTTGTTACTCAATTCGATTAAAAAGGAACTTAGAATCCTGAGATAATGCGAAAAAAGCAATAAAAATGTATTCCAACATAATTCCTAATCCAAACGTGCAAAATGTCTAAAAATGCCTGTGATATTGAATACATGTGAGTTTTACTAGATACAGTTGTTTTTCAATGGTTTGCAAATACAAAAATGAGGTTTTAATCAATATGACTGTATACTGTAACACTCAATATGACAGTTATTTAAACATAACTCCTACACCACACATTAAAAATGGCTAATAATGCCTGAAATAATGCATCTTTGGGAGTTTTACTAGAAACATATGCTTTTTTAAATCTTGCAAATGCAAAAAGTAGTTTTTTACTCAATATGACTATAATAGTCTTAGAATCCTGAGATAATGAGAAAAAAGCAATAAAAATGTATTCAAACATAACTTCTAAACAACACATGCAAAATGGCTAATAATGCCCAGAGATATGTTTTTTTGTTAGTTTTACTAGAAAAATGATCTTTTGTAAGGTTTGCAAAGACACAAATTAGTTTTTGTATTCAATATAACAGTGTAACTGTCATACTAAATATGAAAGGTTTATAATCATAACTCCAAAACCAAATATGAAATTTGTCTTAAAAAGCCTTTAATATTGAATTTATGTAAGTTTTAGCAGAATCAGGTATTTTGAAAAGGTTGACAAATACACATATTAGATTTTACTGGCCTCATATTGGTCACACTCAAAATGACATTTTTTGAAACATAACTCCAAAAATACACATGCAAAATGTCTAATAATGCCTGAAGAAATGCATCTTCAAGAGTTTTCCTGAAAAAAAAAAACATTTGGTAAGGTTTGCAAAAACAAAATTTGATTTGTTACTCAATTCGATTAAAAAGGAACATAGAATCCTGAGATAATGCGAAAAAAGCAATAAAAATGTATTCCAACATAATTCCTAATCCAAACATGCAAAATGTTTAAAAATGCCTGTGATATTGAATACATGTGAGTTTTACTAGATACAGTTGTTTTTCAATGGTTTGCAAATACAAAAATGAGGTTTTACTCAATATGACTGTATACTGTAACACTCAATATGACAGTTATTTAAACATAACTCCTAAACCACACATTAAAAATGGCTAATAATGCCTGAAATAATGCATCTTTGGGAGTTTTACTAGAAACATATGCTTTTTTAAATCTTGCAAATGCAAAAAGTAGTTTTTTACTCAATATGACTATAATAGTCTTAGAATCCTGAGATAATGCGAAAAAAGCAATAAAAATGTATTCAAACATAACTTCTAAACAACACATGCAAAATGGCTAATAATGCCCAGAGATATGTTTTTTTGTTAGTTTTACTAGAAAAATGATCTTTTGTAAGGTTTGCAAAGACACAAATTAGTTTTTTTATTCAATATAACAGTGTAACTGTCATACTAAATATGAAGGGTTTATAATCATAACTCCAAAACCAAATATGAAATTTGTCTTAAAAAGCCTTTAATATTGAATTTATGTAAGTTTTAGCAGAATCAGGTATTTTGGAAAGTTTGACAAATACAAATATTAGATTTTACTGTCCTCATATTGGTCACACTCAAAATGACATTTTTTGAAACATAACTCCAAAAATACACATGCAAATAGTCTAATAATGCCTGAAGAAATGCATCTTCGAGAGTTTTCCAGAAAAAAAAACATTTGGTAAGGTTTGCAAAAACAAAATTTGATTTGTTACTCAATTTGACAGTAATGTACTTAGAATCCTGAGATAATGCGAAAAAAGCAATAAAAATGTATTCCAACATAATTCCTAATCCAAACGTGCAAAATGTCTAAAAATGCCTTTGATATTGAATACATGTTACTTTTACTAGATACAGTTGTTTTTCAATGGTTTGCAAATACAAAAATGAGGTTTTAATCAATATGACTGTATACTGTAACACTCAATATGACAGTTATTTAAACATAACTCCTACACCACACATTAAAAATGGCTAATAATGCCTGAAATAATGCATCTTTGGGAGTTTTACTAGAAACATATGCTTTTTTAAATCTTGCAAATGCAAAAAGTAGTTTTTTACTCAATATGACTATAATAGTCTTAGAATCCTGAGATAATGCGAAAAAAGCTATAAAAATGTATTCAAACATAACTTCTAAACAACACATGCAAAATGGCTAATAATGCCCAGAGATATGTTTTTTTGTTAGTTTTACTAGAAAAATGATCTTTTGTAAGGTTTGCAAAGACACAAATTAGTTTTTGTATTCAATATAACAGTGTAACTGTCATACTAAATATGAAAGGTTTATAATCATAACTCCAAAACCAAATATGAAATTTGTCTTAAAAAGCCTTTAATATTGAATTTATGTAAGTTTTAGCAGAATCAGGTATTTTGAAAAGGTTGACAAATACAAATATTAGATTTTACTGGCCTCATATTGGTCACACTCAAACTGACATTTTTTGAAACATAACTCCAAAAATACACATGCAAAATGTCTAATAATGCCTGAAGAAATGCATCTTCAAGAGTTTTCCTGAAAAAAAAAAACATTTGGTAAGGTTTGCAAAAACAAAATTTGATTTGTTACTCAATTCGATTAAAAAGGAACTTAGAATCCTGAGATAATGCGAAAAAAGCAATAAAAATGTATTCCAACATAATTCCTAATCCAAACGTGCAAAATGTCTAAAAATGCCTGTGATATTGAAAACATGTGAGTTTTACTAGATACAGTTGTTTTTCAATGGTTTGCAAATACAAAAATGAGGTTTTACTCAATATGACTGTATACTGTAACACTCAATATGACAGTTATTTAAACATAACTCCTAAACCACACATTAAAAATGGCTAATAATGCCTGAAATAATGCATCTTTGGGAGTTTTACTAGAAACATATGCTTTTTTAAATCTTGCAAATGCAAAAAGTAGTTTTTTACTCAATATGACTATAATAGTCTTAGAATCCTGAGATAATGCGAAAAAAGCAATAAAAATGTATTCAAACATAACTTCTAAACAACACATGCAAAATGGCTAATAATGCCCAGAGATATGTTTTTTTTGTTAGTTTTACTAGAAAAATGATCTTTTGTAAGGTTTGCAAAGACACAAATTAGTTTTTTTATTCAATATAACAGTGTAACTGTCATACTAAATATGAAGGGTTTATAATCATAACTCAAAAACCAAATATGAAATTTGTCTTAAAAAGCCTTTAATATTGAATTTATGTAAGTTTTAGCAGAATCAGGTATTTTGGAAAGGTTGACGAATACAAATATTAGATTTTACTGGCCTCATATTGGTCACACTCAAAATGACATTTTTTGAAACATAACTCCAAAAATACACATGCAAATAGTCTAATAATTTCTGAAGAAATGCATCTTCGAGAGTTTTCAAGAAAAAAAACATTTGGTAAGGTTTGCAAAAACAAAATTTGATGTGTTACTCAATTTGACAGTAATGTACTTAGAATCCTGAGATAATGCGAAAAAAGCAATACAAATGTATTCCAACATAATTCCTAATCCAAACGTGCAAAATGTCTAAAAATGCCTGTGATATTCAATACATGTGAGTTTTACTAGATACAGTTGTTTTTCAATGGTTTGCAAATACAAAAATGAGGTTTTACTCAATATGACTGTATACTGTAACACTCAATATGACAGTTATTTAAACATAACTCCTAAACCACACATTAAAAATGGCTAATAATGCCTGAAATAATGCATCTTTGGGAGTTTTACTAGAAACATATGCTTTTTTAAATCTTGCAAATGCAAAAAGTAGTTTTTTACTCAATATGACTATAATAGTCTTAGAATCCTGAGATAATGCGAAAAAAGCAATAAAAATTTATTCAAACATAACTTCTAAACAACACATGCAAAATGGCTAATAATGCCCAGAGATATGTTTTTTTGTTAGTTTTACTAGAAAAATGATCTTTTGTAAGGTTTGCAAAGACACAAATTAGTTTTTTTATTCAATATAACAGTGTAACTGTCATACTAAATATGAAGGGTTTATAATCATAACCCCAAAACCAAATATGAAATTTGTCTTAAAAAGCCTTTAATATTGAATTTATGTAAGTTTTAGCAGAATCAGGTATTTTGGAAAGGTTGACAAATACACATTTTAGACTTTACTGGCCTCATATTGGTCACACTCAAAATGACATTTTTTGAAACATAACTCCAAAAATACACATGCAAATAGTCTAATAATGCCTGAAGAAATGCATCTTCGAGAGTTTTCCAGAAAAAAAAACATTTGGTAAGGTTTGCAAAAACAAAATTTGATTTGTTACTCAATTTGACAGTAATGTACTTAGAATCCTGAGATAATGCGAAAAAAGCAATAAAAATGTATTCCAACATAATTCCTAATCCAAACGTGCAAAATGTCTAAAAATGCCTGTGATATTGAATACATGTTAGTTTTACTAGATACAGTTGTTTTTCAATGGTTTGCAAATACAAAAATGAGGTTTTAATCAATATGACTGTATACTGTAACACTCAATATGACAGTTATTTAAACATAACTCCTACACCACACATTAAAAATGGCTAATAATGCCTGAAATAATGCATCTTTGGGAGTTTTACTAGAAACATATGCTTTTTTAAATCTTGCAAATGCAAAAAGTAGTTTTTTACTCAATATGACTATAATAGTCTTAGAATCCTGAGATAATGCGAAAAAAGCAATAAAAATGTATTCAAACATAACTTCTAAACAACACATGCAAAATGGCTAATAATGCCCGGAGATATGTTTTTTTGTTAGTTTTACTAGAAAAATGATATTTTGTAAGGTTTGCAAAGACACAAATTAGTTTTTGTATTCAATATAACAGTGTAACTGTCATACTAAATATGAAAGGTTTATAATCATAACTCCAAAACCAAATATGAAATTTGTCTTAAAAAGCCTTTAATATTGAATTTATGTAAGTTTTAGCAGAATCAGGTATTTTGAAAAGGTTGACAAATACAATTAGATTTTACTGGCCTCATATTGGTCACACTCAAAATGACATTTTTTGAAACATAACTCCAAAAATACACGTGCAAAATGTCTAATAATGCCTGAAGAAATGCATCTTCAAGAGTTTTCCTGAAAAAAAAAACATTTGGTAAGGTTTGCAAAAACAAAATTTGATTTGTTACTCAATTCGATTAAAAAGGAACTTAGAATCCTGAGATAATGCGAAAAAAGCAATAAAAATATATTCCAACATAATTCCTAATCCAAACGTGCAAAATGTCTAAAAATGCCTGTGATATTCAATACATGTGAGTTTTACTAGATACAGTTGTTTTTCAATGGTTTGCAAATACAAAAATGAGGTTTTACTCAATATGACTGTATACTGTAACACTCAATATGACAGTTATTTAAACATAACTCCTAAACCACACATTAAAAATGGCTAATAATGCCTGAAATAATGCATCTTTGGGAGTTTTACTAAAAACATATGCTTTTTCAAATCTTGCAAATGCAAAAAGTAGTTTTTTACTCAATATGACTATAATAGTCTTAGAATCCTGAGATAATGCGAAAAAAGCAATAAAAATGTATTCAAACATAACTTCTAAACAACACATGCAAAATGGCTAATAATGCCCAGAGATAAGTTTTTTTGTTAGTTTTACTAGAAAAATGATCTTTTGTAAGGTTTGCAAAGACACAAATTAGTTTTTGTATTCAATATAACAGTGTAACTGTCATACTAAATATGAAAGGTTTATAATCATAACTCCAAAACCAAATATGAAATTTGTCTTAAAAAGCCTTTAATATTGAATTTATGTAAGTTTTAGCAGAATCAGGTATTTTGAAAAGGTTGACAAATACAAATATTAGATTTTACTGGCCTCACATTGGTCACACTCAAAATGACATTTTTTGAAACATAACTCCAAAAATACACATGCAAAATGTCTAATAATGCCTGAAGAAATGCATCTTCAAGAGTTTTCCTGAAAAAAAAAAAACATTTGGTAAGGTTTGCAAAAACAAAATTTGATTTGTTACTCAATTCGATTAAAAAGGAACTTAGAATCCTGAGATAATGCGAAAAAAGCAATAAAAATTTATTCCAACATAATTCCTAATCCAAACGTGCAAAATGTCTAAAAATGCCTGTGATATTCAATACATGTGAGTTTTACTAGATACAGTTGTTTTTCAATGGTTTGCAAATACAAAAATGAGGTTTTACTCAATATGACTGTATACTGTAACACTCAATATGACAGTTATTTAAACATAACTCCTACACCACACATTAAAAATGGCTAATAATGCCTGAAATAATGCATCTTTGGGAGTTTTACTAGAAACATATGTTTTTTTAAATCTTGCAAATGCAAAAAGTAGTTTTTTACTCAATATGACTATAATAGTCTTAGAATCCTGAGATAATGCGAAAAAAGCTATAAAAATGTATTCAAACATAACTTCTAAACAACACATGCAAAATGGCTAATAATGCCCAGAGATGTGTTTTTTTGTTAGTTTTACTAGAAAAATGATCTTTTGTAAGGTTTGCAAAGACACAAATTAGTTTTTGTATTCAATATAACAGTGTAACTGTCATACTAAATATGAAAGGTTTATAATCATAACTCCAAAACCAAATATGAAATTTGTCTTAAAAAGCCTTTAATATTGAATTTATGTAAGTTTTAGCAGAATCAGGTATTTTGAAAAGGTTGACAAATACAAATATTAGATTTTACTGGCCTCATATTGGTCACACTCAAAATGACATTTTTTGAAACATAACTCCAAAAATACACATGCAAAATGTCTAATAATGCCTGAAGAAATGCATCTTCAAGAGTTTTCCTGAAAAAAAAAAACATTTGGTAAGGTTTGCAAAAACAAAATTTGATTTGTTACTCAATTCGATTAAAAAGGAACTTAGAATCCTGAGATAATGCGAAAAAAGCAATAAAAATGTATTCCAACATAATTCCTAATCCAAACATGCAAAATGTTTAAAAATGCCTGTGATATTGAATACATGTGAGTTTTACTAGATACAGTTGTTTTTCAATGGTTTGCAAATACAAAAATGAGGTTTTACTCAATATGACTGTATACTGTAACACTCAATATGACAGTTATTTAAACATAACTCCTAAACCACACATTAAAAATGGCTAATAATGCCTGAAATAATGCATCTTTGGGGGTTTTACTAGAAACATATGCTTTTTTAAATCTTGCAAATGCAAAAAGTAGTTTTTTACTCAATATGACTATAATAGTCTTAGAATCCTGAGATAATGCGAAAAAAGCAATAAAAATGTATTCAAACATAACTTCTAAACAACACATGCAAAATGGCTAATAATGCCCAGAGATATGTTTTTTTGTTAGTTTTACTAGAAAAATGATCTTTTGTAAGGTTTGCAAAGACACAAATTAGTTTTTTTATTCAATATAACAGTGTAACTGTCATACTAAATATGAAGGGTTTATAATCATAACTCCAAAACCAAATATGAAATTTGTCTTAAAAAGCCTTTAATATTGAATTTATGTAAGTTTTAGCAGAATCAGGTATTTTGGAAAGGTTGACAAATACAAATATTAGATTTTACTGGCCTCATATTGGTCACACTCAAAATGACATTTTTTGAAACATAACTCCAAAAATACACATGCAAATAGTCTAATAATGCCTGAAGAAATGCATCTTCGAGAGTTTTCCAGAAAAAAAAACATTTGGTAAGGTTTGCAAAAACAAAATTTGATTTGTTACTCAATTTGACAGTAATGTACTTAGAATCCTGAGATAATGCGAAAAAAGCAATAAAAATGTATTCCAACATAATTCCTAATCCAAACGTGCAAAATGTCTAAAAATGCCTTTGATATTGAATACATGTTAGTTTTACTAGATACAGTTGTTTTTCAATGGTTTGCAAATACAAAAATGAGGTTTTAATCAATATGACTGTATACTGTAACACTCAATATGACAGTTATTTAAACATAACTCCTACACCACACATTAAAAATGGCTAATAATGCCTGAAATAATGCATCTTTGGGAGTTTTACTAGAAACATATGCTTTTTTAAATCTTGCAAATGCAAAAAGTAGTTTTTTACTCAATATGACTATAATAGTCTTAGAATCCTGAGATAATGCGAAAAAAGCAATAAAAATGTATTCAAACATAACTTCTAAACAACACATGCAAAATGGCTAATAATGCCCAGAGATATGTTTTTTTGTTAGTTTTACTAGAAAAATGATCTTTTGTAAGGTTTGCAAAGACACAAATTAGTTTTTTTATTCAATATAACAGTGTAACTGTCATACTAAATATGAAGGGTTTATAATCATAACTCCAAAACCAAATATGAAATTTGTCTTAAAAAGCCTTTAATATTGAATTTATGTAAGTTTTAGCAGAATCAGGTATTTTGGAAAGGTTGACAAATACAAATATTAGATTTTACTGGCCTCATATTGGTCACACTCAAAATGACATTTTTTGAAACATAACTCCAAAAATACACATGCAAATAGTCTAATAATGCCTGAAGAAATGCATCTTCGAGAGTTTTCCAGAAAAAAAAACATTTGGTAAGGTTTGCAAAAACAAAATTTGATTTGTTACTCAATTTGACAGTAATGTACTTAGAATCCTGAGATAATGCGAAAAAAGCAATAAAAATGTATTCCAACATAATTCCTAATCCAAACGTGCAAAATGTCTAAAAATGCCTTTGATATTGAATACATGTTAGTTTTACTAGATACAGTTGTTTTTCAATGGTTTGCAAATACAAAAATGAGGTTTTAATCAATATGACTGTATACTGTAACACTCAATATGACAGTTATTTAAACATAACTCCTACACCACACATTAAAAATGGCTAATAATGCCTGAAATAATGCATCTTTGGGAGTTATACTAGAAACATATGCTTTTTTAAATCTTGCAAATGCAAAAAGTAGTTTTTTACTCAATATGACTATAATAGTCTTAGAATCCTGAGATAATGCGAAAAAAGCAATAAAAATGTATTCAAACATAACTTCTAAACAACACATGCAAAATGGCTAATAATGCCCAGAGATATGTTTTTTTGTTAGTTTTACTAGAAAAATGATCTTTTGTAAGGTTTGCAAAGAAACAAATTAGTTTTTGTATTCAATATAACAGTGTAACTGTCATACTAAATATGAAAGGTTTATAATCATAACTCCAAAACCAAATATGAAATTTGTCCTAAAAAGCCTTTAATATTGAATTTATGTAAGTTTTAGCAGAATCAGGTATTTTGAAAAGGTTGACAAATACACATATTAGATTTTACTGGCCTCATATTGGTCACACTCAAAATGACATTTTTTGAAACATACTGTAACTCCAAAAATACACATGCAAAATGTCTAATAATGCCTGAAGAAATGCATCTTCAAGAGTTTTCCTGAAAAAAAAAAAACATTT
The DNA here is from genome assembly GCF_033978795.1 of Nerophis ophidion. Classification (NCBI taxonomy): domain Eukaryota; kingdom Metazoa; phylum Chordata; class Actinopteri; order Syngnathiformes; family Syngnathidae; genus Nerophis; species Nerophis ophidion. Next base: position 132,508 of record NW_026906976.1, on the reverse strand, counting down.
GGTAAGGTTTGCAAAAACAAAATTTGATTTGTTACTCAATTCGATTAAAAAGGAACATAGAATCCTGAGATAATGCGAAAAAAGCAATAAAAATGTATTCAAACATAACTTCTAAACAACACATGCAAAATGGCTAATAATGCCCAGAGATATGTTTTTTTTGTTAGTTTTACTAGAAAAATTATCTTTTGTAAGGTTTGCAAAGACACAAATTAGTTTTTTTATTCAATATAACAGTGTAACTGTCATACTAAATATGAAGGGTTTATAATCATAACTCAAAAACCAAATATGAAATTTGTCTTAAAAAGCCTTTAATATTGAATTTATGTAAGTTTTAGCAGAATCAGGTATTTTGGAAAGGTTGACGAATACAAATATTAGATTTTACTGGCCTCATATTGGTCACACTCAAAATGACATTTTTTGAAACATAACTCCAAAAATACACATGCAAATAGTCTAATAATGCCTGAAGAAATGCATCTTCGAGAGTTTTCAAGAAAAAAAACATTTGGTAAGGTTTGCAAAAACAAAATTTGATTTGTTACTCAATTTGACAGTAATGTACTTAAGAGAAGTTAAGTCCCTACCTTTAGTCAAAAGTGATTTATGACCCCCCATAAAACAATGATTTATGACCCTCAAGGTCAAAGGTCAATGATTTATGAGGGGTCAAGTTCAAAGGTTAATGATTTATGAGGGGGTCAAGGTTAAAGGTCAAGGTTAAAGGTCAGGTTCAAATGTCAGGTTCAAATATCAAGGTCAAGTGGGTGTGGCTTACCCGGAAGAGGGTGGAGTTAAGACCTGCGGTGGGAGTGGTTAAACCAGGAAGAGGGTGGAGTTTTAAACAGAAAGAGGGCAGAGTTAAGACCTGCGGTGGGAGTGGTTAAACCAGGAAGAGGGTGGAGTTAAGACCTGACAGGGAACAGAGGAGGGTTCAGTTTTTTTAAGAAAGCAATGTCATCTGAGCAGCATGTGACCATATATTTGATAGTTTAAATGTTTACGATCGTTTGAAACAACTTCCAGATTTCGATGTATTGATGGCTGGGAATGTTACGTGTGGAGATGTGGACACGCACGCACTTCACACACACACACACACACACACACACACACACACACACACACACACACACACACACACACACACACACACACACACGAGGGGTACAAAAGGGCAGTGTAAGGCTTAGTCATTATTTGGAGCTTTATACGTTAGCGTAAAGACTTTGTTCGATTCGGTCATGATTAGTGAAACGCCTGTTTCGATTTATAAAAATAATAAAACTTACATTGACGCTCCGCAAAAAAGTCGAGTGTTTCTAAATCGTATTCAGATGCCGCCGACCGAATCTTTGCGTGAGAAATGGGATTTGGAAGCGTACGGGATGGAGGGATCTTTTGGATTTGTATTCAGATACGAAATGGGTGATATCTGCTTATTTCAGCTAAAAGAAAGAAGAGACGGAAGCCCTTTCTCGATATTTTCATCGTTATCTACCGTGGATTGGGAAGTTTTAAGACTGGCAATGCCCGATTTCCTGTGGCGTGATCCTTCACCGGTGGATAAACGCGTAAAAGGAAGCTTGTTTACTTACCCGACGATGGATGAGTTGAATGAGAGAAGAATTCTGTTCAGCGCTACCTGGGAGACGAAATCTTCAGCCTCGGGTCGTTGGTTTTTACGTGCCAGTCTCCGTGCTCCAAAAATCACCGGTACCTATACGGCTCAGTGGACCGAGCCCGATGTCTTTTCCCTGGAGTCTTTCAACGATGAATGCGGGGTGTTTACACCGTTGGTGGTCGTACCCATCGTGGCATGGCGAGAGCGAATGGCGTCGATGAAGGAGAAAATAAACGACTTGTTCCGAAGCAGTCGACAATGGAAAAGCATGCTGACGACGAGAAGAAAGTTGTCCTTTGAGACCACACCCCCGACGGAGGACGAAAGGACCTCCCCCGCTTCAGTTTCAACCAATAACCTTCAAGGAAACACCCCCTCCACCGACTCGTCCAATACCCTTTGAAAATCATAGCGTTAGTTTGATTGGTCGAGACTTTTTTTTCGACCCTCCCTATAAAAACAACCCCCACCCTGCAATTTTTTTTTCGACCAGACCATATTGGCTCCCTTTTTTGAACGCACGGATCTCAAACAAGAAAATGGCAAACAAGACCATCAGACGCGTAAAGACCCGTCTTATACCACAGGACGATTTCAAACCATCCGTAAACACGACTGATGAAGCAAACATGGCCGAGATCTTTAACCCTCCTGAAACGACGGCTGGATCGGAGGTGGTGAGCGACGATGAGACGTGTCGCTTCGGCAGATGTTTCTGCAGATGGGGGGTGAAAACCGACAACGCTACGCAGTCTTTGCCAGATGACGATAGGAAGGAGGAGGAAAAGGAGAATGACCTGATCATCATAACACCTCCGCCGTCCCCGCCACCACCCCCGTCACCATCCCTGTCACTCTTGGACCCCCCGTTGCACATCGATGATGAAACCGATGGGGGGAAGTGGTTGCTTTTCACCAGCACGGTGAAAACGGCCGTGTTTCATCTCCTCAACGAGGCCATCCGCCAGTTCAGGCAGAGCGAATGTTACGGTTGTCGGGTGAACCATCCGAGCCAGAGAAACCACCCGTGCCTGGAACCCTATGAAGAGGACTTTCTCCTGTACAACTACGACGGACTCATCAAGACTCTGCGTACGTCTAAATTCATTCAAGCCATTCAACGCTTGCTGATGCTTCGTCGCATCGAGGCTGAGGATTCAAGGGTCGAATCCTACGCCGACTCTCTGCTGTCTCAGCTGAAATCAGAGAGAAATGTCTGGTGGGCCATAGATGACGTGTACAACGAGTTGGTACGGGGTGATGAAACGATTTTGAGACATCTGGATATGGTGACAGAGTGTTGGAATAATTACAAAAAAGATGGGTAATTATTGGAGAAAACTTGTAAACTCCATCGAGAACCACGCTGTTATTTACCCGTTGATTGACGCGATGGAAGCGTATGTTCTAAAACGAGACAAACCTCAAAAACTACAAATTATTCTTGATTATGCCCGCTCTAAGCCTACCTGGGAAGCTACCTGGAAATCCGTTGTCTCTCATGCTTTTGACTTTGACATTTTTGAATCAATTTTGAAGGAATGGTCTAAAGAAAAGTCTTTTCAACCTTCTCCTTATCACGTGTTCATTTTATATGCTCTGTTTGTTGATATGTCGATGTATCGTCTACGATGCGACATCCCCGTCAACGTTTTGTTTGAACTACAAAAACTGCACGAAGCGATTAAATTCACCTACGGTATACCTGTTTTACATCAAACCTTGATTATAGTTTATAGTTTATAGAAAAAAATTGTTTTAGATTCGCTGTGTGGTGTCCATGAATGAATAAAAACAAACTGTTTTAGATTCATTGTGTTGTTTCCATGAATGAATAAAAGAAATGTGTACCAAGCAACACGAGTTCATTTCTCTTTGTCTTTCCACAATGGAGAAAGCTATGGAAAAAGCATACCATACACCCGCACACCCGGGTAGTTTTGGAGGGGTAGATCGACTCCGTCGAGCTGTGCAGGATGAAACGGGGCAACGTGTCACAAAAGAAAAAGTTCAAGAATATTTAACGGGACAGGACGCCTATACACTCCATAAACCGGTTCGCATTCATTTTCCAAGAAACAGAGTCTTTGTCCCGCGACCTTTAACCCAGTTTCAAGCCGACCTCTGTGACATGCAAGCCTTGGCTGAATATAACGACGGTTATAATTATTTATTAACGGTCATAGATGTATTTTCCAAGAAGGCCTATGTGAGGGTTTTGAGGAGAAAGACGTCCGTGGAGGTGGTTGAATCGTTTCAATCGGTGTTGGGGGAAAGTCAGATTCCTCGCAAACTCCAAACCGACGCGGGAAAAGAATTTTTTAACAAGAGTTTTCAAGCTCTGATGAAGAAACACAATATTGTACATTTTTCTACGGCCAGCGATCTCAAAGCTTCGGTGGTTGAAAGATTTAATCGTACTCTGAAAGGGAGAATGTGGAGATATTTTACAGCCAACAACACCAGGCGCTACCTAGACGTCTTACAAGACTTGGTAAAAAGCTACAATCACGGATATCACAGCAGTATTAAAATGAAACCGGTGGATGTGACTTTGGAAAATACCCCTCAAGTGTTTGAGAATCTCTACGGCTCATTCACAGCATTCAAACGCAAATACAAATTTGCCACGGGAGATATGGTGAGAATATCCAAAGTGAGAGGAGTGTTTGATAAAAAATATGAACAGAGTTTTACAGACGAGGTGTTTACAATAACACGACGTCTCCATCGATCTCCCCCGGCATACAGACTGAAAGATTTTGACGGTGAAATAATAGAGGGTTCTTTTTACGAAGCCGAGTTGCAGAAAGTAAAAGAGAGCGAGGACAAGCGCTATCATGTGGAGGAAATTCTAAAACGACGTACGGTCGGTGGCAAAAAACAAGTTCTAGTGCACTGGAAAAACTGGCCCGAAAAATTCAACAGTTGGGTGGACGCTGACCTCCTTACAAATGTATAAAACAATCTGATGCCTTTGATGAGCCTCACAGTCTAAAGATCATCGAGCATTATGGATCATTCCTGCAACGAGGGTTTTTACCTCACCTTACCCTCCAACGCCAGCCTCAACGTATTTAAAGAAAACAAAAGTTCCCATTACCAGATAGATTTAAGTCAACATATAGATTTAGCAGGCTCATGGGAGGTGGCCTTAACAGAGATTTCATACCCTCGCTCATGGTATAATGTTTCTAACGGAGCATTTTATGAATGGCTAAAGAGACCTCCACCGGTGGGACCTGAAAGCAATCCTGGAATGGGGATAGTTTACCGTCAAGAATTGAGAGGGGGATGTTATGAGAACATTACACGATTCATAAATGAACTGAATGAATCTTTACAAAAAATTGACAACGATGTGAGGATAGCCTTTGACGATGTTAAAAAGCGAATCTCCTATCAATCAGGGGGTCAAACTCATTTTCGTTTTTCCCCTTCCCTGGCTTACATCATGGGAGTGAAACCTGGAAAGTGGATCAACTTTGACCGGGGGTCGGCCCCCTATCCCGCGGATATAAACGCCGGTTTCTACCATCTCTACTGTTACAGTGACGTGGTGCGACCTCAGATAGTAGGCGACGCTTATGCTCCTCTTTTGAGAATCGTGAGTGTAGAGGGAGCTTACGGTGAGATTGTCACCAAGTGTTTTAACCCCGCCTACTATTTACCCGTCTCGAAAAATCACATTGAAAACATCAGGGTGGAGATTAAATCTGATCAGAACAAACACGTCGACTTCACCTTTGGAAAGACCATCGCGAAGCTCCACTTTAGACCCGTTAGAAAGTAAAACCAACAACAATGAGAATGAGTCAACCCATGCACGACCCTCTACGTTTAGTGGGTTATTACGAAAGCCAGGTGGGGGGTTCCCTCCCCGGTTTCACAGGTTCACCTGTGATGTACGGGCGTGGGATAGGCTCCGTGTTTTCCAGGTTGTTTCGTTTTGTATCACCTCTGGTGAAAAGAGGTTTTGCCCTGGTCAAACCTCATCTTAAAACAGCGGCAAAAAATATCGCTTCCGACGTATTCAGTCATGCCGTTGGAAAAATGGGTAGTGGGGTACAAGACGGATCAGGAGGAATAATGGTCCTGGCTAGACAACCCCGAAAGAGACCCCCGGGACGACGTCTCTCAACGAGTGGTAAAAAACGCCGTCATCTGGGGAGAAGAAAATCAGTCGGTAAAAGGTTTTCAAAGAGAAGGACCGTCGTTCCCTCACACGATATATTTTAAAAAAAAAAGAAAAAAGATGGCTCTTTTACATCAAAATTCGGCCGAATGCACGATGGCCGAGCTGGATTTATTTTCAGCTCCTATGACTCAGATGTCTATCGATGATAAATCCTACACAGAAGTCCTACCGCTATCCGCCATCACTGACGGGGGTCCTATTGAATTTTTCATCCCGGGAGAAGGTGAAAAGTACTTGGATCTGAATGACACATTACTTTACCTGCGGGTTAAAATTACCCGCGCCGATGGATCAAATATCCCAAACGACGCCAATGTGGGTCTCATCAATTATCCTCTAAACACCATCTTCAGCCAATGCGACATTATGCTCGGGGAAAGACTGATTTCTCAATCCAGCGCCACACACCCATACAGGGCGATAATTGAAACGCTACTAAACTATTCTGAAGCCACACTCAGAAGTCAATTCTCAGCCGGGTTATTCCACAAAGACACCGGCGGCTCAATAGACTCTATAGAAACAGCGAACGGACCAAACAAAGGACTCAACATCAGAGCCGGTTACACGGCTGAATCTAAAGAGGTTCAGCTACTAGGACCCCTCCACGCAGACATTCTTTTCAGCGAGAGACTCCTTCTCAACTCGGTGGATCTGAGGATCAAACTCACGCGTGCCAGCGACGCCTTTTGTCTCACAGGGGCTGCGGACGGTACTTTCCGTCTGAAAGTGCTGGGTGCCTCTCTCTTCACAAAAAAGGTCACCGTTTCGCCGGCCGTACGATTGGGGCACGCCTCGGCCTTACTCAAAGGAAACGCACTCTACCCTTTGTCACGGGTCAGCGTGAAAACCTACTCTATCCCTGAAAATTCCAGAGTATGCACACAAGAAAATTTGTTTTTGGGCACGATGCCTAAATACATTGTTTTGGGTATGGTAAATCATGAAGCTTTCACAGGAAGAAGAGATCTCTCACCCTTTAATTTCCAGCATTTTAACGCTGAATACATCACCCTCTGTCACGCGGGAAAACAAATTCCCTCCAAAGCTTTCCAACCGCAATTTAACCAGGGGGCTTCGGTCAGAGAGTTTTACAACATGTTTACCGCTACAGGGAGGCATATGAAAGATTTACCTCTGTGCATCAACAGACAAGATTTTGAACGGGGTTATTCGCTGTTTGTGTTCAATCTCAATCCGGGAGAGGACAGCGACGCATTGTCTCGGGTTTCTAATGGCACTTTGAGGTTGGAAATGAGATTCAGAGTACCCTTACCCAACACGGTCACTCTTGTGGTTTACGCATGTTACGATTCTATTTTGGAAATTGATTCCAAACGACAAGTGCTGGTGGATTATTATTGACGACGGAGATGAATAACCATCAACTGGAGAAGCTTCTGCGACGAGTGTTGGGGAATGTTTTCTGTGGTGTATGGGCCTCCGACCAACTCCCCTCACTGACTCGCTCCTTTACCCCACCCTCCTACTTTATCGTCAACACCCACGAAGGACATCGACCGGGGGAGCACTGGTTATCGATGACTCTGGAGGAAGATGGGACCGCCACTTTTTTTGATTCTTATGGATTTTCTCCCGATTTTGATTACTACCCTCGGAGCATCTTGAACTTTTTGGAAAATCGTTCTGACCGTATATTGTACCACAACCTACAGCTTCAACACCCTTTGTCCACAGTGTGCGGTCAACACTGCGTTTATTATCTGCACCATCGATTTTGCGGACTGTCTTTTGAACAAGTTTTGTCTTTATACACAGATGATGTAGTAAAAAATGATCTTGAAGCATATACCCTGGTTAAAAAAATTCAATGTTGTACTAGCACGAATAAGAATAATAGTAGTCGTTGTGGCGTACAAGACGTCTGTTGTTTAGAAACTTTTTTGAACCGTTGAAATGAAAATGCTGTACACACTGCGTTTGATGAATAAAAAAACATTTTATTGAAACAAGAGTTTTGTCATCATTCATTCAAGGTTTAACCAATGTGGGGACAATGTCACTTTTCTACCTCTTCTTTTCCTCTCGGGGGATAGAAATGTTTCTTTTTCCACCCATTCTGATTCAAACTCTCCATCCGCTTTCAGACGTCTGTATTGATCTCGTGCTCTGGGGTTATGAATGGTCGATGTGGGGACATTTAGCTCCGTCAACGCTGTTAAAAATTTTCTCCAACCCTCAGGCGTGCGGGTCTGTGGATTTTTGGACCGTTGCATCAGGTGTTTCAGTAAATCGATCATATGAGATCCCTGCACCGGTGTACCGTTTTGAACAAACTCTCCTTTAGAGGTCCACCCCTTATCATTCTCGGATAATTTTTTCATAATGTACTCGGCGTTGTTACGGTCGCGTCGGGGGAGGATTTTCAGAACTTCGATCATCGTGACATCCTTTGACCCCCCGCCAGTATTCCGAGGTTTATCCTCCGGTTTATCCATCGGTTTATCCTCTGGTTTATCCTCCGGTTTATCCTCAGAGTCATTCCATGGTTCACCCCGCAAATCCTTGTGTAAAGTCAGAGTCATCCTTTTCTCCTCCCGTTGCCCCTGCTTCAACAGGCCGAGATATCTCTGCAGCAGGGTATCGTATATTTTTATTCTTTCATGAGGATTCATTCCGGGTTCGTTTAAGACGGCTCTCATTTTAACATCTAGATCATCCTCCGCCGAGTCTCTGATGGTCGGCTCCGGGCGAGTCAGACGATTTAATTGTTGGGGGGATAGGAGAAACAATTTTTGAGCCTTTTTCATCTTCAACCTTTTCCGCTCAATCCACCGATAAGATTCCCTATAAACGGTACGACGGTGGCCAGTAAGGGTAGAAGAAAACCGCCCGACTGTTTCATCAGAGTCTGGCGTTTGCGTTTCAGTCCAGTCCTTTTATCAGCCAGCAGTCGGATGATTTTCTTTTGTTTTTTAAGCTGAGCAAATTGAGACGGTGATAAGGGCACATTACCCTTCAGAATGTTTAAAGCAATTTCACACAGCGTCTGGATAAAGTCTGGTGAGCCGTGACTCAGAATATCTCGACGTTTTTGTGGTGTGGCATGGTACAGAGCTTTTAACATGGGACCGTTCCTCTTTACACGCTTTGACATTATGTTTTTGGCACGTAGACAACGGGCCACTGGTGCGGAAGCACGCCCGACCTCACTCTGTATTGTTCTGGACAGAAAGGTGTCAGGTCGACCAATAAATAGCCATGAGCATCCAAAGTAGCATCCGCAAAACTTTCCAAGAAAAAACTTTTTTGTGCGGGGAACATTTGCTGTGCCAACACGTTAATCTGCAATCTGTCCCGCGGATTCTTAAACAGTATCATATAATTACAGTTTAAGCTAATGGTGCGTGAAAATTTTCCCTGATGAAAAACATTCTGGGTCAGCATCATAACGCTCATATTTCTATGATGTCTATACTGCGTGAAAATTTTAACCACTTCGGGGTGATTTGAGGCTTGAAAAATAACATCGTCCAAAATCACCAAATGGGTCTGATCGTCCGGAAACAAGTTTTCATCTTCAAAGGAATCAGGCAGTCCTTCAACAAATTTTATTTTTTTATTCATCTTTTTTAATTCAGCATACATGGGTTGGAAAGATGTATAAATCCACACAATGTTGTCGGGTATAGAATTCATGACGTGTTCACAATTTTCCAATACACATTTTACAAAAAAAGTCTTTCCGCAACCACTAGGTCCTACAACCAGGCATGAAAAAGGTGTATGAAATCTGGGATCAAAGTCTACTCGTTCCATTTTTTCCATTTCCTCTCTAATACCCGAAAGGTAAAGTTTTCCCGTCGGGAAAGAGACGTCTTTTGTCATACACCACTCGAAACTTTTTTTCGAAAGACGAGTTATTTAAAAGGAACCCCCTTTTATCACGAACAATTTGGTGATGAGGGGTGTAGATCGCACCTGTTTTGTCTTCCTCCAGATAGCCCTCCACCAAATCTTTAACGCTGTCAAAGTTGACCCTCTCACAACACTCGCGGGTTTGAGTGATTCCTTTGGCACGCAGCACAGTTTTTTTACCCTGCAGGGTATGGTAGGCATAACTCTTTGGACCGGCGGAGACGAATTCGTGAATGCTGTCTCCTCCCAACTCATCCGTCAAATCGCCTAGATAGGACCCCGTCTCCAGAGAAACTTCCCCCTCGTTTACCGTGTAGATTAAACTATCGGTGTCTGTGTAAAGAACTCTCTCTTGCAACCCCTCTAGGTAACCGTACATTTTCAAACGTGCGTAAGCGGTGGTAAAAGCAGCGACAAATACATTATTTGTGTTACCGGGAAGCACCACGCTGTTTTTACTGTATTGCCATTGCACCATAGCAATTTGCTCGTTGAGAAAGGAAAAATATTCAACCTGATATTTTCCTGAAAATACAAAGTCGAAAAATACTTCACTTTTTCTCACCAAGGTGGTCTGAGTTCTATTGCACCTCTCCGCAAACTTTCCCCAAAGGCTGTTTAAACAGAGTTTTGACATTTGTCTCTTGGCAGGGTTGGGTTCGATTTTTTCAGCATCCAGCTGTATTCCCTGATTTTCACGATATTCACGAATGTACTTTTCCCTGCTTTCTGCATCGACGGCTTCTTTGGGATACCCTGAAGCTTCTTGCTTACCCTTTAGGAAAGTTTGAACATAACCCGTAAAAACGGTTTCGCTCCGTTCTTCAAAGTGCCACACCTCCGTAATCTTACCGACTCTGTATCCCAACTGTAAAGCTTTGTTGAATTCGAGCGTGACCCAGACTCCCGTCAATGCCCTTCCTTCCTCATCATGTTCGCAGGGTTCCTGCTGGTTATTGTTTTCTGCGCATGTGCGGCAAAGTGTAAACACTAGTTTACCCTTGACCGTTCTGTAGGGTAGCACAGGGAAATAGAGACCTCGAGGAGGGTGAACAACGGCTCTGACCAGACCGAAATAGTTTCCAACATCGTCAAAATCCGTGTGGATGATGACAGGATGACCCAGGGGGTAAGGAAATGCGCTGTTGACGTACGGGTAGAGAGAGGTGACATCCTCATACAATACACGCTGGTTCTCACCCGCCGTGTGCCTCAAGCAAAAGGCGCTTGTCCTACCTCCATAAAGAGCGTCTCGAGGCATGAGAGGTGCGGGGTAATTGCGTGTTTTGAGAAAGTCTATTACCCTAGGGTTTGATTTTTTCATTTCATTCCACTCGTGCTCTCTGATGACGATGATGTTGACCTTGTGGTCACGCTTTAACGCTTTCATTTTTTTCTCGGTAGCCTTGTGCAACTCCTCGAACGGTGTGTTTGTCAAAGGGCATACAGCACCGGGTTCGAAACACGTCGGGCATCCGTGATAAAAACACCCCTGAAATTCCCAGACGAATGGTTTGCCACCGATTATAGCAAACCCATCCACAAAGTATGCCCCCATCTGTTTTTCGCCTTTGTTTAAAGCATGCTGAATGAAAATACCACGACGATGCGACTCCCATTCTAACCATTGGATGCTGGTGTGTGAGTATTTTTTACACAACCCTCGGTAGTTATCCGGGGAAGGTATGGCTAGAGAACGCGGCTCGAGGAAATTAGTCACAAACACCTTCATGCAGGCCGAGGCTATGGTGATACGGGAGAAGGGGTCAACACCCGTCTCGCTCGTAAACTCGGCTCTAAATTTGATGCAACCCTCACGAAGAACATTGACGTCGTTTTTACAGTAGTGTACCGCTTGTTTTTGAAAATCAAAGACCTCGCTTTTCTCATTTTGATACCACGTCTCAAACTTGGTGCGTTCAACAGGTGTCATGCGTTCTACACCGTAATTGCTGATTGCGGGGTATTTTCCGACATAATTTAAATGTTCCTCCGAACTAAATTTGTGAGGAAAATACCCCTTGGACCAGCAATCACCGAGTCCTAACGCTTTTGGCATAGCGCTAAGCGGCATGGTAAGGAAGGAAAGCGAGTCAATGTATTTTTGCAAAAAATCAGGGTCTTTAAAACAGAGAACTTTACTCCCCTGCATGATAATTAAGGGTGCTATACCCAGCCGTACCATGCCTCTCAGAATCAAGTAACCGTCAAATCCTCTCGAATTGTGGGCTATAAATGTAGATTTAAGATAACGAGGTTTCCTGAAATGATTGAGGAAAACTGTAACACAATCCAGTCCAAAAGCACACCACTCTTCTCCTTGCAGCGTCTTGGTACAGACTAGAAAGGGAATGTGAGTGTGATTGTCATCGACAAACGTCTCAAAATCATAGAATATGATATTATCATTGTGGTTTACTTCACGTGGTTGGGGTTGTATATAGCAAAGATGTCGTGTTTCAGGTGTCTCTGAGTCACTGCGAGGTAGCTCTTCTTTACATATTTGACATTTTAACTTAGGGCACGTGTGTTTAGCGATACCTGTAGCCACAGGTACATCGTAAAATAGGTTGCATTTAAGGCATTTCTTTCGCCGATCGCAGTTGCTGACGAGTTTTTCCATAACCCGGTGTTTTACCCTGTGTCTGAGGAGACATGCAGGAGAACGACACCACATGTTGCAATCCCTGCAAAGCACAGTTTTCCCCTCTATTTTTACACACCCGTTTTGTGTACAGACCAAGCAATAGCCGTCGCATTTGTGTCTGTCGGGTTTGTCGTACCCTTGGTAACAGTAGTGACAAACGTGCGGTTTTGACAAAAAACCTTTAATGTTAATGATACCGCTGTAATGATTCTGAGATAAATACAGATACAACGGATTTTCTGATTTGGGGTAATCCGTCTCGAACCGTGAGAGGGGTCGTTGGCCCTCTTCTCTGTACAGTATGACAATTTTACGACGTACCACTTTTTCAAATTCACGAATATGACTGAAAGTGACGGAAGTCTGTTCGTCTAAGCCCGCTTTTCTCTGTATTTTTTCAGCCTCCGCCACAGCCTGGCTATCTGTAAATTCAGGATGTAACAGACTTGCTAGGCTAATGGCAAAACATAGTTGATTATTCGAGTTTAATGGATTGTAAAGATAACGAGCTTTTTTTCTGCGGATTTCATGTTCCAAAAGGGTTTCGATTTTTCTTCTTACACCACCTCGAGGGTTATGTATCACCTGGACCATCACCTGTATTTCTTCATCGTTCAATATTTCAACGTTTGATTGTACCAACAGATCTAACACATCTTGAAAAGCATTCATCACAGCCCCGGCATCGTTTCGAAATGTAAATGAAGTGTGTTGATTTGCACTTTCACCGGATAACTCCAATTGAATGATATCGCCGGGTCTAGCTTCCTTAGTTACCATCTGTGTCAGCTTTTTAAGGCTCCCCAAGACTCCGCGGTAAAATGTGGCGTAATCTGTTACATCGTTGTTTTGAGGAAAAGTTAAAACGCTGGATAGTTGTATATTGTTGAATGTTTCCCTCCTCAAGACATTTACCCCATCACCCCTCTGGGTCTCATTTGAAATTGATTGGTCAGCCGTTGACGGTTGGTTCTGCATGACCCCCACCACCTCCGAAAAATCCAAACATTCCCCCGAGGGTGTCGCCCCTCCCAACACATCGTGATGCTGTGTAGAGGCTTGTGTGTTTGTGTTTGAATTTAACACATTAATATCATCTTGCAAAGACGGATCATTGTTTGGTTCCCATTCTATCTGGTTGTTTGGATCTAAATGATGATTACAAACGTCTTCATCTTCTTCAATAACTACATCTAATTCAGATGGAACTACACCCATTATATTTCTCTAAAGAAAAAAAAGAAAAAATAATTCGAATGGAACAGATATAACAAACCAGTATGTATCAAATCATGTCTGCCATCTTCATGAGAGTGCGAGCCAGTATACGATAGTACTGTTTCAGCCTTCTTCTGTTTCTATCATGTTTGTCGAGCTGGCGGGCGCATCTACGCTTCCTCCTGCGTTTGTTGCCTGTGGAAAAAAAAAAAAAAAAAAAAAAAAAAAAAATTAATATATACCGGCTTTAACCACATGTGGCGCTGTCATCTCCACTCATGCAAGCATAGCCGGAAACAACCGCCCACCTCCGGAATCAGTCCCCGCCCATTCCCCTTAGGCGCGAAATTCATTTGAGCGAAAGACATTGGAATGAGAGGAGCTCTTTAAAGCTCCTGAGAATCTTAAAAAGCTTACAGAAAACGAGAAAAACTTACAGCGGGTGCCTGTTGGACATTCACCGTCGTTTTCGATGATTTCCCCACGGAGCAAGGATTCGATGTCTGGAGTCTTTGGCGCAATCAAGCCTTCTCCTCTGCCTGGAATGGCCGTTGACGGACCCTCCAGCGTTAAGGGAGACCAGTGAGCAAGAGATGTAAACGGAAAATCTGTAAGTAAATATATGTATATATGTATCGTATACCGCATGTTTTTTTTCTTGTAAAAATGAGAATTATTTGACTCACCAGACTGCGATTGGGTTAAAGGGATCGCGTTGGTCTCTTCCGGCGAATCCTCTATAAAACAAAATAATGAATACACACAATATTAAATAATTCGAAGGTTTAAACACACCTCGATAATCATCTTCCAACTTTGTAAGATCGATCAAACAAAGTTCTTCGTCTTTCACTTCGTCGTCATCGGCTGTTAAAAAAAAAAAAAAAAAGGTATTACATCGTCGTACACGTGCAATGCTTTTAACGTTTAAATGCTTAAACGGAGTTAAACCATTGTCTAATAATGTGGTAAAAACGGAGGTAATGAAATGAATACAGTAAAAAAAAATAAAAATCGGTACTTACACAAAAGGATTGGAGACTCTGTTAGGAGATCCCTTGGTGGTGGGTGAATTTCAACTCGATGTTCGACTGTTTTTAGTTCGAATAAATACTTATTATAGTAACATTAAACAGACGTGTTACAAGGAATGAAAAAAAAAAAAAAAGAAATTACCTTTCATTTTGCAAATCGCGGTTACACTGTGTTCTGCTCTAGTTCTCCATCTGTTTAAATATGTTTTCGTGAGGTATGGAAGTTGTTTCAGACGGTCGTAAACATTTAAACGGTCAAATGGGTGGCCAGTTTCTATTCATACGAAATTATCAAGCTCCCATAAAAACTGAACCCTCCTTTGTACCCCAAACTGACCTGTTGATTCAAACGGTCATAAACATTTAAACTGTCAGATGGGAAGTCAGTAAAAACTGAACCCTCCTTTTGTCCCCCAAACTGACCTGTTGTTTCAAACGACCGTAAAGACCAGTTGCTACGTGACACTGTGTTCTGCGATAGTTTTTTCCATCTGTTTAAATATGTTTTCGTGAGGTACGGAAGTTGTTTCAGTGCGTACGAATGTGTGTGTGTGTGTGTGTGTGTGTGTGTGTGTGTGTGTGTGTGTGTGTGTGTGTGCGTGTGTGCGTGTGTGCGTGTGTGCGTGTGTGCGTGTGTGCGTGCGTGCGTGCGTGCGTGCGTGCGTGCGTGCGTGCGTGCGTGCGTGTGTGTGTGTGTGTGTGTGTGTGCGTGTGTGTGCGTGTGTGTGCGTGTCCACCAAAAACTTCCCAATCCACGATAGATAACGATGAAAATATCGAGAAAGGGCTTCCGTCTCTTCTTTCTTTTAGCTGAAATAAGCAGATATCACCCATTTCGTATCTGAATACAAATCCAAAAGATCCCTCCATCCCGTACGCTTCCAAATCCCATTTCTCACGCAAAGATTCGGTCGGCGGCATCTGAATACGATTTAGAAACACTCGACTTTTTTGCGGAGCGTCAATGTAAGTTTTATTATTTTTATAAATCGAAACAGGCGTTTCACTAATCATGACCGAATCGAACAAAGTCTTTACGCTAACGTATAAAGCTCCAAATAATGACTAAGCCTTACACTGCCCTTTTGTACCCCTCGTGTGTGTGTGTGTGTGTGTGTGTGTGTGTGTGTGTGAAGTGCGTGCGTGTCCACATCTCCACACGTAACATTCCCAGCCATCAATACATCGAAATCTGGAAGTTGTTTCAAACGATCGTAAACATTTAAACTATCAAATATATGGTCACATGCTGCTCAGATGACATTGCTTTCTTAAAAAAACTGAACCCTCCTCTGTTCCCTGTCAGGTCTTAACTCCACCCTCTTCCTGGTTTAACCACTCCCACCGCAGGTCTTAACTCTGCCCTCTTTCTGTTTAAAACTCCACCCTCTTCCTGGTTTAACCACTCCCACCGCAGGTCTTAACTCCACCCTCTTCCGGGTAAGCCACACCCACTTGACCTTGATATTTGAACCTGACATTTGAACCTGACCTTTAACCTTGACCTTTAACCTTGACCCCCTCATAAATCATTAACCTTTGAACTTGACCCCTCATAAATCATTGACCTTTGACCTTGAGGGTCATAAATCATTGTTTTATGGGGGGTCATAAATCACTTTTGACTAAAGGTAGGGACTTAACTTCTCTTACTTAGAATCCTGAGATAATGCGAAAAAAGCAATAAAAATGTATTCCAACATAATTCCTAATCCAAACGTGCAAAATGTCTAAAAATGCCTGTGATATTCAATACATGTGAGTTTTACTAGATACAGTTGTTTTTCAATGGTTTGCAAATACAAAAATGAGGTTTTACTCAATATGACTGTATACTGTAACACTCAATATGACAGTTATTTAAACATAACTCCTAAACCACACATTAAAAATGGCTAATAATGCCTGAAATAATGCATCTTTGGGAGTTTTACTAAAAACATATGCTTTTTTAAATCTTGCAAATGCAAAAAGTAGTTTTTTACTCAATATGACTATAATAGTCTTAGAATCCTGAGATAATGCGAAAAAAGCAATAAAAAATTATTCAAACATAACTTCTAAACAACACATGCAAAATGGCTAATAATAACCAGAGATATGTTTTTTTGTTAGTTTTACTAGAAAAATGATCTTTTGTAAGGTTTGCAAAGACACAAATTAGTTTTTTAATTCAATATAACAGTGTAACTGTCATACTAAATATGAAGGGTTTATAATCATAATCCCAAAACCAAATATGAAATTTGTCTTAAAAAGCCTTTAATATTGAATTTATGTAAGTTTTAGCAGAATCAGGTATTTTGGAAAGGTTGACAAATACAAATTTTAGACTTTACTGGCCTCATATTGGTCACACTCAAAATGACATTTTTTGAAACATAACTCCAAAAATACACATGCAAATAGTCTAATAATGCCTGAAGAAATGCATCTTCGAGAGTTTTCCAGAAAAAAAAAACATTTGGTAAGGTTTGCAAAAACAAAATTTGATTTGTTACTCAATTCGATTAAAAAGGAACTTAGAATCCTGAGATAATGCGAAAAAAGCAATAAAAATATATTCCAACATAATTCCTAATCCAAACGTGCAAAATGTCTAAAAATGCCTGTGATATTCAATACATGTGAGTTTTACTAGATACAGTTGTTTTTCAATGGTTTGCAAATACAAAAATGAGGTTTTACTCAATATGACTGTATACTGTAACACTCAATATGACAGTTATTTAAACATAACTCCTAAACCACACATTAAAAATGGCTAATAATGCCTGAAATAATGCATCTTTGGGAGTTTTACTAAAAACATATGCTTTTTCAAATCTTGCAAATGCAAAAAGTAGTTTTTTACTCAATATGACTATAATAGTCTTAGAATCCTGAGATAATGCGAAAAAAGCAATAAAAATGTATTCAAACATAACTTCTAAACAACACATGCAAAATGGCTAATAATGCCCAGAGATAAGTTTTTTTGTTAGTTTTACTAGAAAAATGATCTTTTGTAAGGTTTGCAAAGACACAAATTAGTTTTTGTATTCAATATAACAGTGTAACTGTCATACTAAATATGAAAGGTTTATAATCATAACTCCAAAACCAAATATGAAATTTGTCTTAAAAAGCCTTTAATATTGAATTTATGTAAGTTTTAGCAGAATCAGGTATTTTGAAAAGGTTGACAAATACAAATATTAGATTTTACTGGCCTCACATTGGTCACACTCAAAATGACATTTTTTGAAACATAACTCCAAAAATACACATGCAAAATGTCTAATAATGCCTGAAGAAATGCATCTTCAAGAGTTTTCCTGAAAAAAAAAAACATTTGGTAAGGTTTGCAAAAACAAAATTTGATTTGTTACTCAATTCGATTAAAAAGGAACTTAGAATCCTGAGATAATGCGAAAAAAGCAATAAAAATGTATTCCAACATAATTCCTAATCCAAACGTGCAAAATGTTTAAAAATGCCTGTGATATTGAATACATGTGAGTTTTACTAGATACAGTTGTTTTTCAATGGTTTGCAAATACAAAAATGAGGTTTTACTCAATATGACTGTATACTGTAACACTCAATATGACAGTTATTTAAACATAACTCCTAAACCACACATTAAAAATGGCTAATAATGCCTGAAATAATGCATCTTTGGGAGTTTTACTAGAAACATATGCTTTTTTAAATCTTGCAAATGCAAAAAGTAGTTTTTTACTCAATATGACTATAATAGTCTTAGAATCCTGAGATAATGCGAAAAAAGCAATAAAAATGTATTCAAACATAACTTCTAAACAACACATGCAAAATGGCTAATAATGCCCAGAGATATGTTTTTTTGTTAGTTTTACTAGAAAAATGATCTTTTGTAAGGTTTGCAAAGACACAAATTAGTTTTTGTATTCAATATAACAGTGTAACTGTCATACTAAATATGAAGGGTTTATAATCATAACTCCAAAACCAAATATGAAATTTGTCTTAAAAAGCCTTTAATATTGAATTTATGTAAGTTTTAGCAGAATCAGGTATTTTGGAAAGGTTGACAAATACAAATATTAGATTTTACTGGCCTCATATTGGTCACACTCAAAATGACATTTTTTGAAACATAACTCCAAAAATACACATGCAAATAGTCTAATAATGCCTGAAGAAATGCATCTTCGAGAGTTTTCCAGAAAAAAAAAACATTTGGTAAGGTTTGCAAAAACAAAATTTGATTTGTTACTCAATTTGACAGTAATGTACTTAGAATCCTGAGATAATGCGAAAAAAGCAATAAAAATGTATTCCAACATAATTCCTAATCCAAACGTGCAAAATGTCTAAAAATGCCTTTGATATTGAATACATGTTAGTTTTACTAGATACAGTTGTTTTTCAATGGTTTGCAAATACAAAAATGAGGTTTTAATCAATATGACTGTATACTGTAACACTCAATATGACAGTTATTTAAACATAACTCCTACACCACACATTAAAAATGGCTAATAATGCCTGAAATAATGCATCTTTGGGAGTTTTACTAGAAACATATGCTTTTTTAAATCTTGCAAATGCAAAAAGTAGTTTTTTACTCAATATGACTATAATAGTCTTAGAATCCTGAGATAATGCGAAAAAAGCAATAAAAATGTATTCAAACATAACTTCTAAACAACACATGCAAAATGGCTAATAATGCCCAGAGATATGTTTTTTTGTTAGTTTTACTAGAAAAATGATCTTTTGTAAGGTTTGCAAAGACACAAATTAGTTTTTGTATTCAATATAACAGTGTAACTGTCATACTAAATATGAAAGGTTTATAATCATAACTCCAAAACCAAATATGAAATTTGTCTTAAAAAGCCTTTAATATTGAATTTATGTAAGTTTTAGCAGAATCAGGTATTTTGAAAAGGTTGACAAATACACATATTAGATTTTACTGGCCTCATATTGGTCACACTCAAAATGACATTTTTTGAAACATAACTCCAAAAATACACATGCAAAATGTCTAATAATGCCTGAAGAAATGCATCTTCAAGAGTTTTCCTGAAAAAAAAAAACATTTGGTAAGGTTTGCAAAAACAAAATTTGATTTGTTACTCAATTCGATTAAAAAGGAACATAGAATCCTGAGATAATGCGAAAAAAGCAATAAAAATGTATTCCAACATAATTCCTAATCCAAACGTGCAAAATGTCTAAAAATGCCTGTGATATTGAAAACATGTGAGTTTTACTAGATACAGTTGTTTTTCAATGGTTTGCAAATACAAAAATGAGGTTTTACTCAATATGACTGTATACTGTAACACTCAATATGACAGTTATTTAAACATAACTCCTAAACCACACATTAAAAATGGCTAATAATGCCTGAAATAATGCATCTTTGGGAGTTTTACTAGAAACATATGCTTTTTTAAATCTTGCAAATGCAAAAAGTAGTTTTTTACTCAATATGACTATAATAGTCTTAGAATCCTGAGATAATGCGAAAAAAGCAATAAAAATGTATTCAAACATAACTTCTAAACAACACATGCAAAATGGCTAATAATGCCCAGAGATATGTTTTTTTTGTTAGTTTTACTAGAAAAATTATCTTTTGTAAGGTTTGCAAAGACACAAATTAGTTTTTTTATTCAATATAACAGTGTAACTGTCATACTAAATATGAAGGGTTTATAATCATAACTCAAAAACCAAATATGAAATTTGTCTTAAAAAGCCTTTAATATTGAATTTATGTAAGTTTTAGCAGAATCAGGTATTTTGGAAAGGTTGACGAATACAAATATTAGATTTTACTGGCCTCATATTGGTCACACTCAAAATGACATTTTTTGAAACATAACTCCAAAAATACACATGCAAATAGTCTAATAATGCCTGAAGAAATGCATCTTCGAGAGTTTTCAAGAAAAAAAACATTTGGTAAGGTTTGCAAAAACAAAATTTGATTTGTTACTCAATTTGACAGTAATGTACTTAGAATCCTGAGATAATGCGAAAAAAGCAATAAAAATGTATTCCAACATAATTCCTAATCCAAACGTGCAAAATGTCTAAAAATGCCTGTGATATTCAATACATGTGAGTTTTACTAGATACAGTTGTTTTTCAATGGTTTGCAAATACAAAAATGAGGTTTTACTCAATATGACTGTATACTGTAACACTCAATATGACAGTTATTTAAACATAACTCCTAAACCACACATTAAAAATGGCTAATAATGCCTGAAATAATGCATCTTTGGGAGTTTTACTAAAAACATATGCTTTTTTAAATCTTGCAAATGCAAAAAGTAGTTTTTTACTCAATATGACTATAATAGTCTTAGAATCCTGAGATAATGCGAAAAAAGCAATAAAAAATTATTCAAACATAACTTCTAAACAACACATGCAAAATGGCTAATAATAACCAGAGATATGTTTTTTTGTTAGTTTTACTAGAAAAATGATCTTTTGTAAGGTTTGCAAAGACACAAATTAGTTTTTTTATTCAATATAACAGTGTAACTGTCATACTAAATATGAAGGGTTTATAATCATAACCCCAAAACCAAATATGAAATTTGTCTTAAAAAGCCTTTAATATTGAATTTATGTAAGTTTTAGCAGAATCAGGTATTTTGGAAAGGTTGACAAATACAAATTTTAGACTTTACTGGCCTCATATTGGTCACACTCAAAATGACATTTTTTGAAACATAACTCCAAAAATACACATGCAAATAGTCTAATAATGCCTGAAGAAATGCATCTTCGAGAGTTTTCCAGAAAAAAAAACATTTGGTAAGGTTTGCAAAAACAAAATTTGATTTGTTACTCAATTTGACAGTAATGTACTTAGAATCCTGAGATAATGCGAAAAAAGCAATAAAAATGTATTCCAACATAATTCCTAATCCAAACGTGCAAAATGTCTAAAAATGCCTGTGATATTGAATACATGTTAGTTTTACTAGATACAGTTGTTTTTCAATGGTTTGCAAATACAAAAATGAGGTTTTAATCAATATGACTGTATACTGTAACACTCAATATGACAGTTATTTAAACATAACTCCTACACCACACATTAAAAATGGCTAATAATGCCTGAAATAATGCATCTTTGGGAGTTTTACTAGAAACATATGCTTTTTTAAATCTTGCAAATGCAAAAAGTAGTTTTTTACTCAATATGACTATAATAGTCTTAGAATCCTGAGATAATGCGAAAAAAGCAATAAAAATGTATTCAAACATAACTTCTAAACAACACATGCAAAATGGCTAATAATGCCCGGAGATATGTTTTTTTGTTAGTTTTACTAGAAAAATGATCTTTTGTAAGGTTTGCAAAGACACAAATTAGTTTTTGTATTCAATATAACAGTGTAACTGTCATACTAAATATGAAAGGTTTATAATCATAACTCCAAAACCAAATATGAAATTTGTCTTAAAAAGCCTTTAATATTGAATTTATGTAAGTTTTAGCAGAATCAGGTATTTTGAAAAGGTTGACAAATACAAATATTAGATTTTACTGGCCTCATATTGGTCACACTCAAAATGACATTTTTTGAAACATAACTCCAAAAATACACATGCAAAATGTCTAATAATGCCTGAAGAAATGCATCTTCAAGAGTTTTCCTGAAAAAAAAAACATTTGGTAAGGTTTGCAAAAACAAAATTTGATTTGTTACTCAATTCGATTAAAAAGGAACTTAGAATCCTGAGATAATGCGAAAAAAGCAATAAAAATATATTCCAACATAATTCCTAATCCAAACGTGCAAAATGTCTAAAAATGCCTGTGATATTCAATACATGTGAGTTTTACTAGATACAGTTGTTTTTCAATGGTTTGCAAATACAAAAATGAGGTTTTACTCAATATGACTGTATACTGTAACACTCAATATGACAGTTATTTAAACATAACTCCTAAACCACACATTAAAAATGGCTAATAATGCCTGAAATAATGCATCTTTGGGAGTTTTACTAAAACATATGCTTTTTCAAATCTTGCAAATGCAAAAAGTAGTTTTTTACTCAATATGACTATAATAGTCTTAGAATCCTGAGATAATGCGAAAAAAGCAATAAAAATGTATTCAAACATAACTTCTAAACAACACATGCAAAATGGCTAATAATGCCCAGAGATAAGTTTTTTTGTTAGTTTTACTAGAAAAATGATCTTTTGTAAGGTTTGCAAAGACACAAATTAGTTTTTGTATTCAATATAACAGTGTAACTGTCATACTAAATATGAAAGGTTTATAATCATAACTCCAAAACCAAATATGAAATTTGTCTTAAAAAGCCTTTAATATTGAATTTATGTAAGTTTTAGCAGAATCAGGTATTTTGAAAAGGTTGACAAATACAAATATTAGATTTTACTGGCCTCACATTGGTCACACTCAAAATGACATTTTTTGAAACATAACTCCAAAAATACACATGCAAAATGTCTAATAATGCCTGAAGAAATGCATCTTCAAGAGTTTTCCTGAAAAAAAAAAACATTTGGTAAGGTTTCCAAAAACAAAATTTGATTTGTTACTCAATTCGATTAAAAAGGAACTTAGAATCCTGAGATAATGCGAAAAAAGCAATAAAAATGTATTCCAACATAATTCCTAATCCAAACGTGCAAAATGTCTAAAAATGCCTGTGATATTCAATACATGTGAGTTTTACTAGATACAGTTGTTTTTCAATGGTTTGCAAATACAAAAATGAGGTTTTACTCAATATGACTGTATACTGTAACACTCAATATGACAGTTATTTAAACATAACTCCTAAACCACACATTAAAAATGGCTAATAATGCCTGAAATAATGCATCTTTGGGAGTTTTACTAGAAACATATGCTTTTTTAAATCTTGCAAATGCAAAAAGTAGTTTTTTACTCAATATGACTATAATAGTCTTAGAATCCTTAGATAATGCGAAAAAAGCAATAAAAATGTATTCAAACATAACTTCTAAACAACACATGCAAAATGGCTAATAATGCCCAGAGATATGTTTTTTTGTTAGTTTTACTAGAAAAATTATCTTTTGTAAGGTTTGCAAAGACACAAATTAGTTTTTTTATTCAATATAACAGTGTAACTGTCATACTAAATATGAAGGGTTTATAATCATAACTCCAAAACCAAATATGAAATTTGTCTTAAAAAGCCTTTAATATTGAATTTATGTAAGTTTTAGCAGAATCAGGTATTTTGGAAAGGTTGACAAATACAAATATTAGATTTTACTGGCCTCATATTGGTCACACTCAAAATGACATTTTTTGAAACATAACTCCAAAAATACACATGCAAATAGTCTAATAATGCCTGAAGAAATGCATCTTCGAGAGTTTTCCAGAAAAAAAAACATTTGGTAAGGTTTGCAAAAACAAAATTTGATTTGTTACTCAATTTGACAGTAATGTACTTAGAATCCTGAGATAATGCGAAAAAAGCAATAAAAATGTATTCCAACATAATTCCTAATCCAAACGTGCAAAATGTCTAAAAATGCCTTTGATATTGAATACATGTTAGTTTTACTAGATACAGTTGTTTTTCAATGGTTTGCAAATACAAAAATGAGGTTTTAATCAATATGACTGTATACTGTAACACTCAATATGACAGTTATTTAAACATAACTCCTACACCACACATTAAAAATGGCTAATAATGCCTGAAATAATGCATCTTTGGGAGTTTTACTAGAAACATATGCTTTTTTAAATCTTGCAAATGCAAAAAGTAGTTTTTTACTCAATATGACTATAATAGTCTTAGAATCCTGAGATAATGCGAAAAAAGCAATAAAAATTTATTCAAACATAACTTCTAAACAACACATGCAAAATGGCTAATAATGCCCAGAGATATGTTTTTTTGTTAGTTTTACTAGAAAAATTATCTTTTGTAAGGTTTGCAAAGACACAAATTAGTTTTTGTATTCAATATAACAGTGTAACTGTCATACTAAATATGAAAGGTTTATAATCATAACTCCAAAACCAAATATGAAATTTGTCTTAAAAAGCCTTTAATATTGAATTTATGTAAGTTTTAGCAGAATCAGGTATTTTGAAAAGGTTGACAAATACAAATATTAGATTTTACTGGCCTCATATTTGTCACACTCAAAATGACATTTTTTGAAACATAACTCCAAAAATACACATGCAAAATGTCTAATAATGCCTGAAGAAATGCATCTTCAAGAGTTTTCCTGAAAAAAAAAAACATTTGGTAAGGTTTGCAAAAACAAAATTTGATTTGTTACTCAATTCGATTAAAAAGGAACTTAGAATCCTGAGATAATGCGAAAAAAGCAATAAAAATGTATTCCAACATAATTCCTAATCCAAACGTGCAAAATGTCTAAAAATGCCTGTGATATTGAATACATGTGAGTTTTACTAGATACAGTTGTTTTTCAATGGTTTGCAAATACAAAAATGAGGTTTTACTCAATATGACTGTATACTGTAACACTCAATATGACAGTTATTTAAACATAACTCCTAAACCACACATTAAAAATGGCTAATAATGCCTGAAATAATGCATCTTTGGGAGTTTTACTAGAAACATATGCTTTTTTAAATCTTGCAAATGCAAGCAGTAGTTTTTTACTCAATATGACTATAATAGTCTTAGAATCCTGAGATAATGCGAAAAAAGCAATAAAAATGTATTCAAACATAACTTCTAAACAACACATGCAAAATGGCTAATAATGCCCAGAGATATGTTTTTTTGTTAGTTTTACTAGAAAAATTATCTTTTGTAAGGTTTGCAAAGACACAAATTAGTTTTTTTATTCAATATAACAGTGTAACTGTCATACTAAATATGAAGGGTTTATAATCATAACTCCAAAACCAAATATGAAATTTGTCTTAAAAAGCCTTTAATATTGAATTTATGTAAGTTTTAGCAGAATCAGGTATTTTGGAAAGGTTGACGAATACAAATATTAGATTTTACTGGCCTCATATTGGTCACACTCAAAATGACATTTTTTGAAACATAACTCCAAAAATACACATGCAAATAGTCTAATAATGCCTGAAGAAATGCATCTTCGAGAGTTTTCAAGAAAAAAAACATTTGGTAAGGTTTGCAAAAACAAAATTTGATTTGTTACTCAATTTGACAGTAATGTACTTAGAATCCTGAGATAATGCGAATAAAGCAATAAAAATGTATTCCAACATAATTCCTAATCCAAACGTGCAAAATGTCTAAAAATGCCTGTGATATTCAATACATGTGAGTTTTACTAGATACAGTTGTTTTTCAATGGTTTGCAAATACAAAAATGAGGTTTTACTCAATATGACTGTATACTGTAACACTCAATATGACAGTTATTTAAACATAACTCCTAAACCACACATTAAAAATGGCTAATAATGCCTGAAATAATGCATCTTTGGGAGTTTTACTAAAAACATATGCTTTTTTAAATCTTGCAAATGCAAAAAGTAGTTTTTTACTCAATATGACTATAATAGTCTTAGAATCCTGAGATAATGCGAAAAAAGCAATAAAAATGTATTCAAACATAACTTCTAAACAACACATGCAAAATGGCTAATAATGCCCAGAGATATGTTTTTTTTGTTAGTTTTACTAGAAAAATTATCTTTTGTAAGGTTTGCAAAGACACAAATTAGTTTTTGTATTCAATATAACAGTGTAACTGTCATACTAAATATGAAAGGTTTATAATCATAACTCCAAAACCAAATATGAAATTTGTCTTAAAAAGCCTTTAATATTGAATTTATGTAAGTTTGAGCAGAATCAGGTATTTTGAAAAGGTTGACAAATACAAATATTAGATTTTACTGGCCTCATATTGGTCACACTCAAAATGACATTTTTTGAAACATAACTCCAAAAATACACATGCAAATAGTCTAATAATGCCTGAAGAAATGCATCTTCGAGAGTTTTCAAGAAAAAAAACATTTGGTAAGGTTTGCAAAAACAAAATTTGATTTGTTACTCAATTTGACAGTAATGTACTTAGAATCCTGAGATAATGCGAATAAAGCAATAAAAATGTATTCCAACATAATTCCTAATCCAAACGTGCAAAATGTCTAAAAATGCCTGTGATATTCAATACATGTGAGTTTTACTAGATACAGTTGTTTTTCAATGGTTTGCAAATACAAAAATGAGGTTTTACTCAATATGACTGTATACTGTAACACTCAATATGACAGTTATTTAAACATAACTCCTAAACCACACATTAAAAATGGCTAATAATGCCTGAAATAATGCATCTTTGGGAGTTTTACTAAAAACATATGCTTTTTTAAATCTTGCAAATGCAAAAAGTAGTTTTTTACTCAATATGACTATAATAGTCTTAGAATCCTGAGATAATGCGAAAAAAGCAATAAAAATGTATTCAAACATAACTTCTAAACAACACATGCAAAATGGCTAATAATGCCCAGAGATATGTTTTTTTTGTTAGTTTTACTAGAAAAATTATCTTTTGTAAGGTTTGCAAAGACACAAATTAGTTTTTGTATTCAATATAACAGTGTAACTGTCATACTAAATATGAAAGGTTTATAATCATAACTCCAAAACCAAATATGAAATTTGTCTTAAAAAGCCTTTAATATTGAATTTATGTAAGTTTTAGCAGAATCAGGTATTTTGAAAAGGTTGACAAATACAAATATTAGATTTTACTGGCCTCATATTGGTCACACTCAAAATGACATTTTTTGAAACATAACTCCAAAAATACACATGCAAATAGTCTAATAATGCCTGAAGAAATGCATCTTCGAGAGTTTTCAAGAAAAAAAACATTTGGTAAGGTTTGCAAAAACAAAATTTGATTTGTTACTCAATTTGACAGTAATGTACTTAGAATCCTGAGATAATGCGAAAAAAGCAATAAAAATGTATTCCAACATAATTCCTAATCCAAACGTGCAAAATGTCTAAAAATGCCTGTGATATTGAATACATGTGACTTTTACTAGATACAGTTGTTTTTCAATGGTTTGCAAATACAAAAATGAGGTTTTACTCAATATGACTGTATACTGTAACACTCAATATGACAGTTATTTAAACATAACTCCTAAACCACACATTAAAAATGGCTAATAATGCCTGAAATAATGCATCTTCGGGAGTTTTACTAGAAACATATGCTTTTTTAAATCTTGCAAATGCAAAAAGTAGTTTTTTACTCAATATGACTATAATAGTCTTAGAATCCTGAGATAATGCGAAAAAAGCAATAAAAATGTATTCAAACATAACTTCTAAACAACACATGCAAAATGGCTAATAATGCCCAGAGATATGTTTTTTTGTTAGTTTTACTAGAAAAATGATCTTTTGTAAGGTTTGCAAAGACACAAATTAGTTTTTGTATTCAATATAACAGTGTAACTGTCATACTAAATATGAAAGGTTTATAATCATAACTCCAAAACCAAATATGAAATTTGTCTTAAAAAGCCTTTAATATTGAATTTATGTAAGTTTTAGCAGAATCAGGTATTTTGAAAAGGTTGACAAATACAAATATTAGATTTTACTGGCCTCATATTGGTCACACTCAAAATGACATTTTTTGAAACATAACTCCAAAAATACACATGCAAAATGTCTAATAATGCCTGAAGAAATGCATCTTCAAGAGTTTTCCTGAAAAAAAAAAACATTTGGTAAGGTTTGCAAAAACAAAATTTGATTTGTTACTCAATTCGATTAAAAAGGAACTTAGAATCCTGAGATAATGCGAAAAAAGCAATAAAAATGTATTCCAACATAATTCCTAATCCAAACGTGCAAAATGTCTAAAAATGCCTGTGATATTCAATACATGTGAGTTTTACTAGATACAGTTGTTTTTCAATGGTTTGCAAATACAAAAATGAGGTTTTACTCAATATGACTGTATACTGTAACACTCAATATGACAGTTATTTAAACATAACTCCTAAACCACACATTAAAAATGGCTAATAATGCCTGAAATAATGCATCTTTGGGAGTTTTACTAGAAACATATGCTTTTTTAAATCTTGCAAATGCAAAAAGTAGGTTTTTACTCAATATGACTATAATAGTCTTAGAATCCTGAGATAATGCGAAAAAAGCAATAAAAATGTATTCAAACATAACTTCTAAACAACACATGCAAAATGGCTAATAATGCCCAGAGATATTTTTTTTTGTTAGTTTTACTAGAAAAATTATCTTTTGTAAGGTTTGCAAAGACACAAATTAGTTTTTTTATTCAATATAACAGTGTAACTGTCATACTAAATATGAAGGGTTTATAATCATAACTCCAAAACCAAATATGAAATTTGTCTTAAAAAGCCTTTAATATTGAATTTATGTAAGTTTTAGCAGAATCGGGTATTTTGAAAAGGTTGACAAATACAAATATTAGATTTTACTGGCCTCATATTGGTAACACTCAAAATGACATTTTTTGAAACATAACTCCAAAAATACACATGCAAATAGTCTAATAATGCCTGAAGAAATGCATCTTCGAGAGTTTTCAAGAAAAAAAACATTTGGTAAGGTTTGCAAAAACAAAATTTGATTTGTTACTCAATTTGACAGTAATGTACTTAGAATCCTGAGATAATGCGAAAAAAGCAATAAAAATGTATTCCAACATAATTCCTAATCCAAACGTGCAAAATGTCTAAAAATGCCTGTGATATTCAATACATGTGAGTTTTACTAGATACAGTTGTTTTTCAATGGTTTGCAAATACAAAAATGAGGTTTTACTCAATATGACTGTATACTGTAACACTCAATATGACAGTTATTTAAACATAACTCCTAAACCACACATTAAAAATGGCTAATAATACCTGAAATAATGCATCTTTGGGAGTTTTACTAAAAACATATGCTTTTTTAAATCTTGCAAATGCAAAAAGTAGTTTTTTACTCAATATGACTATAATAGTCTTAGAATCCTGAGATAATGCGAAAAAAGCAATAAAAATTTATTCAAGCATAACTTCTAAACAACACATGCAAAATGGCTAATAATGCCCAGAGATATGTTTTTTTGTTAGTTTTACTAGAAAAATGATCTTTTGTAAGGTTTGCAAAGACACAAATTAGTTTTTTTATTCAATATAACAGTGTAACTGTCATACTAAATATGAAGGGTTTATAATCATAACCCCAAAACCAAATATGAAATTTGTCTTAAAAAGCCTTTAATATTGAATTTATGTAAGTTTTAGCAGAATCAGGTATTTTGGAAAGGTTGACAAATACAAATATTAGATTTTACTGGCCTCATATTGGTCACACTCAAAATGACATTTTTTGAAACATAACTCCAAAAATACACATGCAAATAGTCTAATAATGCCTGAAGAAATGCATCTTCGAGAGTTTTCCAGAAAAAAAAACATTTGGTAAGGTTTGCAAAAACAAAATTTGATTTGTTACACAATTTGAAAGTAATGTACTTAGAATCCTGAGATAATGCGAAAAAAGCAATAAAAATGTATTCCAACATAATTCCTAATCCAAACGTGCAAAATGTCTAAAAATGCCTGTGATATTGAATACATGTTAGTTTTACTAGATACAGTTGTTTTTCAATGGTTTGCAAATACAAAAATGAGGTTTTAATCAATATGACTGTATACTGTAACACTCAATATGACAGTTATTTAAACATAACTCCTACACCACACATTAAAAATGGCTAATAATGCCTGAAATAATGCATCTTTGGGAGTTTTACTAGAAACATATGCTTTTTTAAATCTTGCAAATGCAAAAAGTAGTTTTTTACTCAATATGACTATAATAGTCTTAGAATCCTGAGATAATGCGAAAAAAGCAATAAAAATGTATTCAAACATAACTTCTAAACAACACATGCAAAATGGCTAATAATGCCCAGAGATATGTTTTTTTGTTAGTTTTACTAGAAACATGATCTTTTGTAAGGTTTGCAAAGACACAAATTAGTTTTTGTATTCAATATAACAGTGTAACTGTCATACTAAATATGAAAGGTTTATAATCATAACTCCAAAACCAAATATGAAATTTGTCTTAAAAAGCCTTTAATATTGAATTTATGTAAGTTTTAGCAGAATCAGGTATTTTGAAAAGGTTGACAAATACAAATATTAGATTTTACTGGCCTCATATTGGTCACACTCAAAATGACAATTTTTGAAACATAACTCCAAAAATACACATGCAAAATGTCTAATAATGCCTGAAGAAATGCATCTTCAAGAGTTTTCCTGAAAAAAAAAACCATTTGGTAAGGTTTGCAAAAACAAAATTTGATTTGTTACTCAATTCGATTAAAAAGGAACTTAGAATCCTGAGATAATGCGAAAAAAGCAATAAAAATGTATTCCAACATAATTCCTAATCCAAACGTGCAAAATGTCTAAAAATGCCTGTGATATTCAATACATGTGAGTTTTACTAGATACAGTTGTTTTTCAATGGTTTGCAAATACAAAAATGAGGTTTTAATCAATATGACTGTATACTGTAACACTCAATATGACAGTTATTTAAACATAACTCCTACACCACACATTAAAAATGGCTAATAATGCCTGAAATAATGCATCTTTGGGAGTTTTACTAGAAACATATGCTTTTTTAAATCTTGCAAATGCAAAAAGTAGTTTTTTACTCAATATGACTATAATAGTCTTAGAATCCTGAGATAATGCGAAAAAAGCAATAAAAATGTATTCAAACATAACTTCTAAACAACACATGCAAAATGGCTAATAATGCCCAGAGATATGTTTTTTTGTTAGTTTTACTAGAAAAATGATCTTTTGTAAGGTTTGCAAAGACACAAATTAGTTTTTTTATTCAATATAACAGTGTAACTGTCATACTAAATATGAAAGGTTTATAATCATAACTCCAAAACCAAATATGAAATTTGTCTTAAAAAGCCTTTAATATTGAATTTATGTAAGTTTTAGCAGAATCAGGTATTTTGAAAAGGTTGACAAATACAAATATTAGATTTTACTGGCCTCACATTGGTCACACTCAAAATGACATTTTTTGAAACATAACTCCAAAAATACACATGCAAAATGTCTAATAATGCCTGAAGAAATGCATCTTCAAGAGTTTTCCTGAAAAAAAAAAACATTTGGTAAGGTTTGCAAAAACAAAATTTGATTTGTTACTCAATTCGATTAAAAAGGAACTTAGAATCCTGAGATAATGCGAAAAAAGCAATAAAAATGTATTCCAACATAATTCCTAATCCAAACGTGCAAAATGTCTAAAAATGCCTGTGATATTCAATACATGTGAGTTTTACTAGATACAGTTGTTTTTCAATGGTTTGCAAATACAAAAATGAGGTTTTACTCAATATGACTGTATACTGTAACACTCAATATGACAGTTATTTAAACATAACTCCTACACCACACATTAAAAATGGCTAATAATGCCTGAAATAATGCATATTTGGGAGTTTTACTAAAAACATATGCTTTTTTAAATCTTGCAAATGCAAAAAGTAGTTTTTTACTCAATATGACTATAATAGTCTTAGAATCCTGAGATAATGCGAAAAAAGCAATAAAAATGTATTCAAACATAACTTCTAAACAACACATGCAAAATGGCTAATAATGCCCAGAGTAATGTTTTTTTTGTTAGTTTTACTAGAAAAATGATCTTTTGTAAGGTTTGCAAAGACACAAATTAGTTTTTGTATTCAATATAACAGTGTAACTGTCATACTAAATATGAAAGGTTTATAATCATAACTCCAAAACCAAATATGAAATTTGTCTTAAAAAGCCTTTAATATTGAATTTATGTAAGTTTTAGCAGAATCAGGTATTTTGAAAAGGTTGACAAATACAAATATTAGATTTTACTGGCCTCATATTGGTCACACTCAAAATGACCTTTTTTGAAACATAACTCCAAAAATACACTTGCAAAATGTCTAATAATGCCTGAAGAAATGCATCTTCAAGAGTTTTCCTGAAAAAAAAAAACATTTGGTAAGGTTTGCAAAAACAAAATTTGATTTGTTACTCAATTCGATTAAAAAGGAACTTAGAATCCTGAGATAATGCGAAAAAAGCAATAAAAATGTATTCCAACATAATTCCTAATCCAAACGTGCAAAATGTCTAAAAATGCCTGTGATATTGAATACATGTGAGTTTTACTAGATACAGTTGTTTTTCAATGGTTTGCAAATACAAAAATGAAGTTTTTACTCAATATGACTGTATACTGTAACACTCAATATGACAGTTATTTAAACATAACTCCTAAACCACACATTAAAAATGGCTAATAATGCCTGAAATAATGCATCTTTGGGAGTTTTAGTAGAAACATATGCTTTTTTAAATCTTGCAAATGCAAAAAGTAGTTTTTTACTCAATATGACTATAATAGTCTTAGAATCCTGAGATAATGCGAAAAGAGCAATAAAAATGTATTCAAACATAACTTCTAAACAACACATGCAAAATGGCTAATAATGCCCAGAGATATGTTTTTTTGTTAGTTTTACTAGAAAAATTATCTTTTGTAAGGTTTGCAAAGACACAAATTAGTTTTTTTATTCAATATAACAGTGTAACTGTCATACTAAATATGAAGGGTTTATAATCATAACCCCAAAACCAAATATGAAATTTGTCTTAAAAAGCCTTTAATATTGAATTTATGTAAGTTTTAGCAGAATCAGGTATTTTGGAAAGGTTGACAAATACAAATATTAGATTTTACTGGCCTCATATTGGTCACACTCAAAATGACATTTTTTGAAACATAACTCCAAAAATACACATGCAAATAGTCTAATAATGCCTGAAGAAATGCATCTTCGAGAGTTTTCCAGAAAAAAAAACATTTGGTAAGGTTTGCAAAAACAAAATTTGATTTGTTACACAATTTGACAGTAATGTACTTAGAATCCTGAGATAATGCGAAAAAAGCAATAAAAATGTATTCCAACATAATTCCTAATCCAAACGTGCAAAATGTCTAAAAATGCCTGTGATATTGAATACATGTTAGTTTTACTAGATACAGTTGTTTTTCAATGGTTTGCAAATACAAAAATGAGGTTTTAATCAATATGACTGTATACTGTAACACTCAATATGACAGTTATTTAAACATAACTCCTACACCACACATTAAAAATGGCTAATAATGCCTGAAATAATGCATCTTTGGGAGTTTTACTAGAAACATATGCTTTTTTAAATCTTGCAAATGCAAAAAGTAGTTTTTTACTCAATATGACTATAATAGTCTTAGAATCCTGAGATAATGCGAAAAAAGCAATAAAAATGTATTCAAACATAACTTCTAAACAACACATGCAAAATGGCTAATAATGCCCAGAGATATGTTTTTTTGTTAGTTTTACTAGAAAAATGATCTTTTGTAAGGTTTGCAAAGACACAAATTAGTTTTTGTATTCAATATAACAGTGTAACTGTCATACTAAATATGAAAGGTTTATAATCATAACTCCAAAACCAAATATGAAATTTGTCTTAAAAAGCCTTTAATATTGAATTTATGTAAGTTTTAGCAGAATCAGGTATTTTGAAAAGGTTGACAAATACAAATATTAGATTTTACTGGCCTCATATTGGTCACACTCAAAATGACATTTTTTGAAACATAACTCCAAAAATACACATGCAAAATGTCTAATAATGCCTGAAGAAATGCATCTTCAAGAGTTTTCCTGAAAAAAAAAAACATTTGGTAAGGTTTGCAAAAACAAAATTTGATTTGTTACTCAATTCGATTAAAAAGGAACTTAGAATCCTGAGATAATGCGAAAAAAGCAATAAAAATGTATTCCAACATAATTCCTAATCCAAACGTGCAAAATGTCTAAAAATGCCTGTGATATTCAATACATGTGAGTTTTACTAGATACAGTTGTTTTTCAATGGTTTGCAAATACAAAAATGAGGTTTTAATCAATATGACTGTATACTGTAACACTCAATATGACAGTTATTTAAACATAACTCCTACACCACACATTAAAAATGGCTAATAATGCCTGAAATAATGCATCTTTGGGAGTTTTACTAGAAACATATGCTTTTTTAAATCTTGCAAATGCAAAAAGTAGTTTTTTACTCAATATGACTATAATAGTCTTAGAATCCTGAGATAATGCGAAAAAAGCAATAAAAATGTATTCAAACATAACTTCTAAACAACACATGCAAAATGGCTAATAATGCCCAGAGATATGTTTTTTTGTTAGTTTTACTAGAAAAATGATCTTTTGTAAGGTTTGCAAAGACACAAATTAGTTTTTTTATTCAATATAACAGTGTAACTGTCATACTAAATATGAAAGGTTTATAATCATAACTCCAAAACCAAATATGAAATTTGTCTTAAAAAGCCTTTTATATTGAATTTATGTAAGTTTTAGCAGAATCAGGTATTTTGAAAAGGTTGACAAATACAAATATTAGATTTTACTGGCCTCACATTGGTCACACTCAAAATGACATTTTTTGAAACATAACTCCAAAAATACACATGCAAAATGTCTAATAATGCCTGAAGAAATGCATCTTCAAGAGTTTTCCTGAAAAAAAAAACATTTGGTAAGGTTTGCAAAAACAAAATTTGATTTGTTACTCAATTCGATTAAAAAGGAACTTAGAATCCTGAGATAATGCGAAAAAAGCAATAAAAATGTATTCCAACATAATTCCTAATCCAAACGTGCAAAATGTCTAAAAATGCCTGTGATATTCAATACATGTGAGTTTTACTAGATACAGTTGTTTTTCAATGGTTTGCAAATACAAAAATGAGGTTTTACTCAATATGACTGTATACTGTATCACTCAATATGACAGTTATTTAAACATAACTCCTACACCACACATTAAAAATGGCTAATAATGCCTGAAATAATGCATATTTGGGAGTTTTACTAAAAACATATGCTTTTTTAAATCTTGCAAATGCAAAAAGTAGTTTTTTACTCAATATGACTATAATAGTCTTAGAATCCTGAGATAATGCGAAAAAAGCAATAAAAATGTATTCAAACATAACTTCTAAACAACACATGCAAAATGGCTAATAATGCCCAGAGATATGTTTTTTTGTTAGTTTTACTAGAAAAATTATCTTTTGTAAGGTTTGCAAAGACACAAATTAGTTTTTGTATTCAATATAACAATGTAACTGTCATACTAAATATGAAAGGTTTATAATCATAACTCCAAAACCAAATATGAAATTTGTCTTAAAAAGCCTTTAATATTGAATTTATGTAAGTTTTAGCAGAATCAGGTATTTTGAAAAGGTTGACAAATACAAATATTAGATTTTACTGGCCTCATATTGGTCACACTCAAAATGACCTTTTTTGAAACATAACTCCAAAAATACACTTGCAAAATGTCTAATAATGCCTGAAGAAATGCATCTTCAAGAGTTTTCCTGAAAAAAAAAAACATTTGGTAAGGTTTGCAAAAACAAAATTTGATTTGTTACTCAATTCGATTAAAAAGGAAGTTAGAATCCTGAGATAATGCGAAAAAAGCAATAAAAATGTATTCCAACATAATTCCTAATCCAAACGTGCAAAATGTCTAAAAATGCCTGTGATATTGAATACATGTGAGTTTTACTAGATACAGTTGTTTTTCAATGGTTTGCAAATACAAAAATGAGGTTTTTACTCAATATGACTGTATACTGTAACACTCAATATGACAGTTATTTAAACATAACTCCTAAACCACACATTAAAAATGGCTAATAATGCCTGAAATAATGCATCTTTGGGAGTTTTAGTAGAAACATATGCTTTTTTAAATCTTGCAAATGCAAAAAGTAGTTTTTTACTCAATATGACTATAATAGTCTTAGAATCCTGAGATAATGCGAAAAGAGCAATAAAAATGTATTCAAACATAACTTCTAAACAACACATGCAAAATGGCTAATAATGCCCAGAGATATGTTTTTTTGTTAGTTTTACTAGAAAAATTATCTTTTGTAAGGTTTGCAAAGACACAAATTAGTTTTTTTATTCAATATAACAGTGTAACTGTCATACTAAATATGAAGGGTTTATAATCATAACTCCAAAACCAAATATGAAATTTGTCTTAAAAAGCCTTTAATATTGAATTTATGTAAGTTTTAGCGGAATCAGGTATTTTGGAAAGGTTGACGAATACAAATATTAGATTTTACTGGCCTCATATTGGTCACACTCAAAATGACATTTTTTGAAACATAACTCCAAAAATACACATGCAAATAGTCTAATAATGCCTGAAGAAATGCATCTTCGAGAGTTTTCAAGAAAAAAAACATTTGGTAAGGTTTGCAAAAACAAAATTTGATTTGTTACTCAATTTGACAGTAATGTACTTAGAATCCTGAGATAATGCGAAAAAAGCAATAAAAATGTATTCCAACATAATTCCTAATCCAAACGTGCAAAATGTCTAAAAATGCCTGTGATATTCAATACATGTGAGTTTTACTAGATACAGTTGTTTTTCAATGGTTTGCAAATACAAAAATGAGGTTTTACTCAATATGACTGTATACTGTAACACTCAATATGACAGTTATTTAAACATAACTCCTAAACCACACATTAAAAATGGCTAATAATACCTGAAATAATGCATCTTTGGGAGTTTTACTAAAAACATATGCTTTTTTAAATCTTGCAAATGCAAAAAGTAGTTTTTTACTCAATATGACTATAATAGTCTTAGAATCCTGAGATAATGCGAAAAAAGCAATAAAAATTTATTCAAACATAACTTCTAAACAACACATGCAAAATGGCTAATAATGCCCAGAGATATGTTTTTTTGTTAGTTTTACTAGAAAAATGATCTTTTGTAAGGTTTGCAAAGACACAAATTAGTTTTTTTATTCAATATAACAGTGTAACTGTCATACTAAATATGAAGGGTTTATAATCATAACCCCAAAACCAAATATGAGATTTGTCTTAAAAAGCCTTTAATATTGAATTTATGTAAGTTTTAGCAGAATCAGGTATTTTGGAAAGGTTGACAAATACAAATATTAGATTTTACTGGCCTCATATTGGTCACACTCAAAATGACATTTTTTGAAACATAACTCCAAAAATACACATGCAAATAGTCTAATAATGCCTGAAGAAATGCATCTTCGAGAGTTTTCCAGAAAAAAAAACATTTGGTAAGGTTTGCAAAAACAAAATTTGATTTGTTACACAATTTGACAGTAATGTACTTAGAATCCTGAGATAATGCGAAAAAAGCAATAAAAATGTATTCCAACATAATTCCTAATCCAAACGTGCAAAATGTCTAAAAATGCCTGTGATATTGAATACATGTTAGTTTTACTAGATACAGTTGTTTTTCAATGGTTTGCAAATACAAAAATGAGGTTTTAATCAATATGACTGTATACTGTAACACTCAATATGACAGTTATTTAAACATAACTCCTACACCACACATTAAAAATGGCTAATAATGCCTGAAATAATGCATTTTTGGGAGTTTTACTAGAAACATATGCTTTTTTAAATCTTGCAAATGCAAAAAGTAGTTTTTTACTCAATATGACTATAATAGTCTTAGAATCCTGAGATAATGCGAAAAAAGCAATAAAAATGTATTCAAACATAACTTCTAAACAACACATGCAAAATGGCTAATAATGCCCAGAGATATGTTTTTTTGTTAGTTTTACTAGAAAAATGATCTTTTGTAAGGTTTGCAAAGACACAAATTAGTTTTTGTATTCAATATAACAGTGTAACTGTCATACTAAATATGAAAGGTTTATAATCATAACTCCAAAACCAAATATGAAATTTGTCTTAAAAAGCCTTTAATATTGAATTTATGTAAGTTTTAGCAGAATCAGGTATTTTGAAAAGGTTGACAAATACAAATATTAGATTTTACTGGCCTCATATTGGTCACACTCAAAATGACATTTTTTGAAACATAACTCCAAAAATACACATGCAAAATGTCTAATAATGCCTGAAGAAATGCATCTTCAAGAGTTTTCCTGAAAAAAAAAAACATTTGGTAAGGTTTGCAAAAACAAAATTTGATTTGTTACTCAATTCGATTAAAAAGGAACTTAGAATCCTGAGATAATGCGAAAAAAGCAATAAAAATGTATTCCAACATAATTCCTAATCCAAACGTGCAAAATGTCTAAAAATGCCTGTGATATTCAATACATGTGAGTTTTACTAGATACAGTTGTTTTTCAATGGTTTGCAAATACAAAAATGAGGTTTTAATCAATATGACTGTATACTGTAACACTCAATATGACAGTTATTTAAACATAACTCCTACACCACACATTAAAAATGGCTAATAATGCCTGAAATAATGCATCTTTGGGAGTTTTACTAGAAACATATGCTTTTTTAAATCTTGCAAATGCAAAAAGTAGTTTTTTACTCAATATGACTATAATAGTCTTAGAATCCTGAGATAATGCGAAAAAAGCAATAAAAATGTATTCAAACATAACTTCTAAACAACACATGCAAAATGGCTAATAATGCCCAGAGATATGTTTTTTTGTTAGTTTTACTAGAAAAATGATATTTTGTAAGGTTTGCAAAGACACAAATTAGTTTTTTTATTCAATATAACAGTGTAACTGTCATACTAAATATGAAGGGTTTATAATCATAACCCCAAAACCAAATATGAAATTTGTCTTAAAAAGCCTTTAATATTGAATTTATGTAAGTTTTAGCAGAATCAGGTATTTTGGAAAGGTTGACAAATACAAATATTAGATTTTACTGGCCTCATATTGGTCACACTCAAAATGACATTTTTTGAAACATAACTCCAAAAATACACATGCAAATAGTCTAATAATGCCTGAAGAAATGCATCTTCGAGAGTTTTCCAGAAAAAAAAACATTTGGTAAGGTTTGCAAAAACAAAATTTGATTTGTTACTCAATTTGACAGTAATGTACTTAGAATCCTGAGATAATGCGAAAAAAGCAATAAAAATGTATTCCAACATAATTCCTAATCCAAACGTGCAAAATGTCTAAGAATGCCTGTGATATTGAATACATGTGAGTTTTACTAGATACAGTTGTTTTTCAATGGTTTGCAAATACAAAAATGAGGTTTTAATCAATATGACTGTATACTGTAACACTCAATATGACAGTTATTTAAACATAACTCCTACACCACACATTAAAAATGGCTAATAATGCCTGAAATAATGCATCTTTGGGAGTTTTACTAGAAACATATGCTTTTTTAAATCTTGCAAATGCAAAAAGTAGTTTTTACTCAATATGACTATAATAGTCTTAGAATCCTGAGATAATGCGAAAAAAGCAATAAAAATGTATTCAAACATAACTTCTAAACAACACATGCAAAATGGCTAATAATGCCCAGAGATATGTTTTTTTGTTAGTTTTACTAGAAAAATGATCTTTTGTAAGGTTTGCAAAGACACAAATTAGTTTTTGTATTCAATATAACAGTGTAACTGTCATACTAAATATGAAAGGTTTATAATCATAACTCCAAAACCAAATATGAAATTTGTCTTAAAAAGCCTTTAATATTGAATTTATGTAAGTTTTAGCAGAATCAGGTATTTTGAAAAGGTTGACAAATACAAATATTAGATTTTACCGGCCTCATATTGGTCACACTCAAAATGACATTTTTTTGAAACATAACTCCAAAAATACACATGCAAAATGTCTAATAATGCCTGAAGAAATGCATCTTCAAGAGTTTTCCTGAAAAAAAAAAAACATTTGGTAAGGTTTGCAAAAACAAAATTTGATTTGTTACTCAATTCGATTAAAAAGGAACTTAGAATCCTGAGATAATGCGAAAAAAGCAATAAAAATGTATTCCAACATAATTCCTAATCCAAACGTGCAAAATGTCTAAAAATGCCTGTGATATTGAATACATGTTAGTTTTACTAGATACAGTTGTTTTTCAATGGTTTGCAAATACAAAAATGAGGTTTTAATCAATATGACTGTATACTGTAACACTCGATATGACAGTTATTTAAACATAACTCCTACACCACACATTAAAAATGGCTAATAATGCCTGAAATAATGCATCTTTGGGAGTTTTACTAGAAACATATGCTTTTTTAAATCTTGCAAATGCCAAAAGTAGTTTTTTACTCAATATGACTATAATAGTCTTAGAATCCTGAGATAATGCGAAAAAAGCAATAAAAATGTATTCAAACATAACTTCTAAACAACACATGCAAAATGGCTAATAATGCCCAGAGATATGTTTTTTTGTTAGTTTTACTAGAAAAATGATATTTTGTAAGGTTTGCAAAGACACAAATTAGTTTTTTTATTCAATATAACAGTGTAACTGTCATACTAAATATGAAGGGTTTATAATCATAACTCCAAAACCAAATATGAAATTTGTCTTAAAAAGCCTTTAATATTGAATTTATGTAAGTTTTAGCAGAATCAGGTATTTTGAAAAGGTTGACAAATACAAATATTAGATTTTACCGGCCTCATATTGGTCACACTCAAAATGACATTTTTTGAAACATAACTCTAAAAATACACATGCAAAATGTCTAATAATGCCTGAAGAAATGCATCTTCAAGAGTTTTCCTGAAAAAAAAAACATTTGGTAAGGTTTGCAAAAACAAAATTTGATTTGTTACTCAATTCGATTAAAAAGGAACTTAGAATCCTGAGATAATGCGAAAAAAGCAATAAAAATGTATTCCAACATAATTCCTAATCCAAACGTGCAAAATGTCTAAAAATGCCTGTGATATTGAATACATGTTAGTTTTACTAGATACAGTTGTTTTTCAATGGTTTGCAAATACAAAAATGAGGTTTTAATCAATATGACTGTATACTGTAACACTCAATATGACAGTTATTTAAACATAACTCCTACACCACACATTAAAAATGGCTAATAATGCCTGAAATAATGCATCTTTGGGAGTTTTACTAGAAACATATGCTTTTTTAAATCTTGCAAATGCAAAAAGTAGTTTTTTACTCAATATGACTATAATAGTCTTAGAATCCTGAGATAATGCGAAAAAAGCAATAAAAATGTATTCAAACATAACTTCTAAACAACACATGCAAAATGGCTAATAATGCCCAGAGATATGTTTTTTTGTTAGTTTTACTAGAAAAATGATATTTTGTAAGGTTTGCAAAGACACAAATTAGTTTTTTTATTCAATATAACAGTGTAACTGTCATACTAAATATGAAGGGTTTATAATCATAACTCCAAAACCAAATATGAAATTTGTCTTAAAAAGCCTTTGATATTGAATTTATTTAAGTTTTAGCAGAATCAGGTATTTTGAAAAGGTTGACAAATACAAATATTAGATTTTACTGGCCTCATATTGGTCACACTCAAAATGACATTTTTTGAAACATAACTCCAAAAATACACATGCAAAATGTCTAATAATGCCTGAAGAAATGCATCTTCAAGAGTTTTCCTGAAAAAAAAAAACATTTGGTAAGGTTTGCAAAAACAAAATTTGATTTGTTACTCAATTCGATTAAAAAGGAACTTAGAATCCTGAGATAATGCGAAAAAAGCAATAAAAATGTATTCCAACATAATTCCTAATCCAAACGTGCAAAATGTCTAAAAATGCCTGTGATATTCAATACATGTGAGTTTTACTAGATACAGTTGTTTTTCAATGGTTTGCAAATACAAAAATGAGGTTTTAATCAATATGACTGTATACTGTAACACTCAATATGACAGTTATTTAAACATAACTCCTAAACCACACATTAAAAATGGCTAATAATGCCTGAAATAATGCATCTTTGGGAGTTTTACTAGAAACATATGCTTTTTTAAATCTTGCAAATGCAAAAAGTAGTTTTTTACTCAATATGACTATAATAGTCTTAGAATCCTGAGATAATGCGAAAAAAGCAATAAAAATGTATTCAAACATAACTTCTAAACAACACATGCAAAATGGCTAATAATGCCCAGAGATATGTTTTTTTGTTAGTTTTACTAGAAAAATGATCTTTTGTAAGGTTTGCAAAGACACAAATTATTTTTTTTATTCAATATAACAGTGTAACTGTCATACTAAATATGAAGGGTTTATAATCATAACCCCAAAACCAAATATGAAATTTGTCTTAAAAAGCCTTTAATATTGAATTTATGTAAGTTTTAGCAGAATCAGGTATTTTGGAAAGGTTGACGAATACAAATATTAGATTTTACTGGCCTCATATTGGTCACACTCAAAATGACATTTTTTGAAACATAACTCCAAAAATACACATGCAAATAGTCTAATAATGCCTGAAGAAATGCATCTTCGAGAGTTTTCCAGAAAAAAAAAAATTTGGTAAGGTTTGCAAAAACAAAATTTGATTTGTTACTCAATTTGACAGTAATGTACTTAGAATCCTGAGATAATGTGAAAA
Source organism: Nerophis ophidion (assembly GCF_033978795.1). Taxonomy (NCBI): domain Eukaryota; kingdom Metazoa; phylum Chordata; class Actinopteri; order Syngnathiformes; family Syngnathidae; genus Nerophis; species Nerophis ophidion. The sequence continues at coordinate 89,299 of NW_026906976.1, read as the reverse complement.
AAGCAATAAAAATGTATTCCAACATAATTCCTAATCCAAACGTGCAAAATGTCTAAAAATGCCTTTGATATTGAATACATGTTAGTTTTACTAGATACAGTTGTTTTTCAATGGTTTGCAAATACAAAAATGAGGTTTTAATCAATATGACTGTATACTGTAACACTCAATATGACAGTTATTTAAACATAACTCCTACACCACACATTAAAAATGGCTAATAATGCCTGAAATAATGCATCTTTGGGAGTTTTACTCGAAACATATGCTTTTTTAAATCTTGCAAATGCAAAAAGTAGTTTTTTACTCAATATGACTATAATAGTCTTAGAATCCTGAGATAATGCGAAAAAAGCAATAAAAATGTATTCAAACATAACTTCTAAACAACACATGCAAAATGGCTAATAATGCCCAGAGATATGTTTTTTTGTTAGTTTTACTAGAAAAATGATCTTTTGTAAGGTTTGCAAAGACACAAATTAGTTTTTGTATTCAATATAACAGTGTAACTGTCATACTAAATATGAAAGGTTTATAATCATAACTCCAAAACCAAATATGGAATTTGTCTTAAAAAGCCTTTAATATTGAATTTATGTAAGTTTTAGCAGAATCAGGTATTTTGAAAAGGTTGACAAATACAAATATTAGATTTTACTGGCCTCATATTGGTCACACTCAAAATGACATTTTTTGAAACATAACTCCAAAAATACACATGCAAAATGTCTAATAATGCCTGAAGAAATGCATCTTCAAGAGTTTTCCTGAAAAAAAAAACATTTGTTAAGGTTAGCAAAAACAAAATTTGATTTGTTACTCAATTCGATTAAAAAGGAACTTAGAATCCTGAGATAATGCGAAAAAAGCAATAAAAATGTATTCCAACATAATTCCTAATCCAAACGTGCAAAATGTCTAAAAATGCCTGTGATATTCAATACATGTGAGTTTTACTAGATACAGTTCTTTTTCAATGGTTTGCAAATACAAAAATGAGGTTTTACTCAATATGACTGTATACTGTAACACTCAATATGACAGTTATTTAAACATAACTCCTAAACCACACATTAAAAATGGCTAATAATGCCTGAAATAATGCATCTTTGGGAGTTTTACTAAAAACATATGCTTTTTCAAATCTTGCAAATGCAAAAAGTAGTTTTTTACTCAATATGACTATAATAGTCTTAGAATCCTGAGATAATGCGAAAAAAGCAATAAAAATGTATTCAAACATAACTTCTAAACAACACATGCAAAATGGCTAATAATGCCCAGAGATATGTTTTTTTGTTAGTTTTACTAGAAAAATGATCTTTTGTAAGGTTTGCAAAGACACAAATTAGTTTTTGTATTCAATATAACAGTGTAACTGTCATACTAAATATGAAAGGTTTATAATCATAACTCCAAAACCAAATATGAAATTTGTCTTAAAAAGCCTTTAATATTGAATTTATGTAAGTTTTAGCAGAATCAGGTATTTTGAAAAGGTTGACAAATACAAATATTAGATTTTACCGGCCTCATATTGGTCACACTCAAAATGACATTTTTTGAAACATAACTCCAAAAATACACATGCAAAATGTCTAATAATGCCTGAAGAAATGCATCTTCAAGAGTTTTCCTGAAAAAAAAAAACATTTGGTAAGGTTTGCAAAAACAAAATTTGATTTGTTACTCAATTCGATTAAAAAGGAACTTAGAATCCTGAGATAATGCGAAAAAAGCAATAAAAATGTATTCCAACATAATTCCTAATCCAAACGTGCAAAATGTCTAAAAATGCCTGTGATATTGAATACATGTTAGTTTTACTAGATACAGTTGTTTTTCAATGGTTTGCAAATACAAAAATGAGGTTTTAATCAATATGACTGTATACTGTAACACTCAATATGACAGTTATTTAAACATAACTCCTACACCACACATTAAAAATGGCTAATAATGCCTGAAATAATGCATCTTTGGGAGTTTTACTAGAAACATATGCTTTTTTAAATCTTGCAAATGCAAAAAGTAGTTTTTTACTCAATATGACTAATAGTCTTAGAATCCTGAGATAATGCGAAAAAAGCAATAAAAATGTATTCAAACATAACTTCTAAACAACACATGCAAAATGGCTAATAATGCCCAGAGATATGTTTTTTTGTTAGTTTTACTAGAAAAATGATCTTTTGTAAGGTTTGCAAAGACACAAATTAGTTTTTGTATTCAATATAACAGTGTAACTGTCATACTAAATATGAAAGGTTTATAATCATAACTCCAAAACCAAATATGAAATTTGTCTTAAAAAGCCTTTAATATTGAATTTATGTAAGTTTTAGCAGAATCAGGTATTTTGAAAAGGTTGACAAATACAAATATTAGATTTTACTGGCCTCATATTGGTCACACTCAAAATGACATTTTTTGAAACATAACTCCAAAAATACACATGCAAAATGTCTAATAATGCCTGAAGAAATGCATCTTCAAGAGTTTTCCTGAAAAAAAAAAACATTTGGTAAGGTTTGCAAAAACAAAATTTGATTTGTTACTCAATTCGATTAAAAAGGAACTTAGAATCCTGAGATAATGCGAAAAAAGCAATAAAAATGTATTCCAACATAATTCCTAATCCAAACGTGCAAAATGTCTAAAAATGCCTGTGATATTCAATACATGTGAGTTTTACTAGATACAGTTGTTTTTCAATGGTTTGCAAATACAAAAATGAGGTTTTACTCAATATGACTGTATACTGTAACACTCAATATGACAGTTATTTAAACATAACTCCTAAACCACACATTAAAAATGGCTAATAATGCCTGAAATAATGCATCTTTGGGAGTTTTACTAAAAACATATGCTTTTTTAAATCTTGCAAATGCAAAAATTAGTTTTTTACTCAATATGACTATAATAGTCTTAGAATCCTGAGATAATGCGAAAAAAGCAATAAAAATGTATTCAAACATAACTTCTAAACAACACATGCAAAATGGCTAATAATGCCCAGAGATATGTTTTTTTGTTAGTTTTACTAGAAAAATGATATTTTGTAAGGTTTGCAAAGACACAAATTAGTTTTTTTATTCAATATAACAGTGTAACTGTCATACTAAATATGAAGGGTTTATAATCATAACCCCAAAACCAAATATGAAATTTGTCTTAAAAAGCCTTTAATATTGAATTTATGTAAGTTTTAGCAGAATCAGGTATTTTGGAAAGGTTGACAAATACAAATATTAGATTTTACTGGCCTCATATTGGTCACACTCAAAATGACATTTTTTGAAACATAACTCCAAAAATACACATGCAAATAGTCTAATAATGCCTGAAGAAATGCATCTTCGAGAGTTTTCCAGAAAAAAAAACATTTGGTAAGGTTTGCAAAAACAAAATTTGATTTGTTACTAAATTTGACAGTAATGTACTTAGAATCCTGAGATAATGCGAAAAAAGCAATAAAAATGTATTCCAACATAATTCCTAATCCAAACGTGCAAAATGTCTAAAAATGCCTGTGATATTCAATACATGTGAGTTTTACTAGATACAGTTCTTTTTCAATGGTTTGCAAATACAAAAATGAGGTTTTACTCAATATGACTGTACACTGTAACACTCAATATGACAGTTATTTAAACATAACTCCTAAACCACACATTAAAAATGGCTAATAATGCCTGAAATAATGCATCTTTGGGAGTTTTACTAGAAACATATGCTTTTTTAAATCTTGCAAATGCAAAAAGTAGTTTTTTACTCAATATGACTATAATAGTCTTAGAATCCTGAGATAATGCGAAAAAAGCAATAAAAATGTATTCAAACATAACTTCTAAACAACACATGCAAAATGGCTAATAATGCCCAGAGATATGTTTTTTTGTTAGTTTTACTAGAAAAATGATATTTTGTAAGGTTTGCAAAGACACAAATTAGTTTTTTTTATTCAATATAACAGTGTAACTGTCATACTAAATATGAAGGGTTTATAATCATAACTCCAAAACCAAATATGAAATTTGTCTTAAAAAGCCTTTGATATTGAATTTATTTAAGTTTTAGCAGAATCAGGTATTTTGGAAAGGTTGACAAATACAAATATTAGATTTTACTGGCCTCATATTGGTCACACTCAAAATGACATTTTTTGAAACATAACTCCAAAAATACACATGCAAATAGTCTAATAATGCCTGAAGAAATGCATCTTCGAGAGTTTTCCAGAAAAAAAAACATTTGGTAAGGTTTGCAAAAACAAAATTTGATTTGTTACTCAATTTGACAGTAATGTACTTAGAATCCTGAGATAATGCGAAAAAAGCAATAAAAATGTATTCCAACATAATTCCTAATCCAAACGTGCAAAATGTCTAAAAATGCCTGTGATATTGAATACATGTTAGTTTTACTAGATACAGTTGTTTTTCAATGGTTTGCAAATACAAAAATGAGGTTTTAATCAATATGACTGTATACTGTAACACTCAATATGACAGTTATTTAAACATAACTCCTACACCACACATTAAAAATGGCTAATAATGCCTGAAATAATGCATCTTTGGGAGTTTTACTAGAAACATATGCTTTTTTAAATCTTGCAAATGCAAAAAGTAGTTTTTTACTCAATATGACTATAATAGTCTTAGAATCCTGAGATAATGCGAAAAAAGCAATAAAAATGTATTCCAACATAACTTCTAAACAACACATGCAAAATGGCTAATAATGCCCAGAGATATGTTTTTTTGTTAGTTTTACTAGAAAAATGATCTTTTGTAAGGTTTGCAAAGACACAAATTAGTTTTTGTATTCAATATAACAGTGTAACTGTCATACTAAATATGAAAGGTTTATAATCATAACTCCAAAACCAAATATGAAATTTGTCTTAAAAAGCCTTTAATATTGAATTTATGTAAGTTTTAGCAGAATCAGGTATTTTGAAAAGGTTGACAAATACAAATATTAGATTTTACTGGCCTCATATTGGTCACACTCAAAATGACATTTTTTGAAACATAACTCCAAAAATACACATGCAAAATGTCTAATAATGCCTGAAGAAATGCATCTTCAAGAGTTTTCCTGAAAAAAAAAAACATTTGGTAAGGTTTGCAAAAACAAAATTTGATTTGTTACTCAATTCGATTAAAAAGGAACTTAGAATCCTGAGATAATGCGAAAAAAGCAATAAAAATGTATTCCAACATAATTCCTAATCCAAACGTGCAAAATGTCTAAAAATGCCTGTGATATTCAATACATGTGAGTTTTACTAGATACAGTTGTTTTTCAATGGTTTGCAAATACAAAAATGAGGTTTTACTCAATATGACTGTATACTGTAACACTCAATATGACAGTTATTTAAACATAACTCCTAAACCACACATTAAAAATGGCTAATAATGCCTGAAATAATGCATCTTTGGGAGTTTTACTAAAAACATATGCTTTTTTAAATCTTGCAAATGCAAAAATTAGTTTTTTACTCAATATGACTATAATAGTCTTAGAATCCTGAGATAATGCGAAAAAAGCAATAAAAATGTATTCAAACATAACTTCTAAACAACACATGCAAAATGGCTAATAATGCCCAGAGATATGTTTTTTTGTTAGTTTTACTAGAAAAATGATATTTTGTAAGGTTTGCAAAGACACAAATTAGTTTTTTTATTCAATATAACAGTGTAACTGTCATACTAAATATGAAGGGTTTATAATCATAACCCCAAAACCAAATATGAAATTTGTCTTAAAAAGCCTTTAATATTGAATTTATGTAAGTTTTAGCAGAATCAGGTATTTTGGAAAGGTTGACAAATACAAATATTAGATTTTACTGGCCTCATATTGGTCACACTCAAAATGACATTTTTTGAAACATAACTCCAAAAATACACATGCAAATAGTCTAATAATGCCTGAAGAAATGCATCTTCGAGAGTTTTCCAGAAAAAAAAACATTTGGTAAGGTTTGCAAAAACAAAATTTGATTTGTTACTAAATTTGACAGTAATGTACTTAGAATCCTGAGATAATGCGAAAAAAGCAATAAAAATGTATTCCAACATAATTCCTAATCCAAACGTGCAAAATGTCTAAAAATGCCTGTGATATTCAATACATGTGAGTTTTACTAGATACAGTTCTTTTTCAATGGTTTGCAAATACAAAAATGAGGTTTTACTCAATATGACTGTATACTGTAACACTCAATATGACAGTTATTTAAACATAACTCCTAAACCACACATTAAAAATGGCTAATAATGCCTGAAATAATGCATCTTTGGGAGTTTTACTAGAAACATATGCTTTTTTAAATCTTGCAAATGCAAAAAGTAGTTTTTTACTCAATATGACTATAATAGTCTTAGAATCCTGAGATAATGCGAAAAAAGCAATAAAAATGTATTCAAACATAACTTCTAAACAACACATGAAAAATGGCTAATAATGCCCAGAGATATGTTTTTTTGTTAGTTTTACTAGAAAAATGATATTTTGTAAGGTTTGCAAAGACACAAATTAGTTTTTTTTATTCAATATAACAGTGTAACTGTCATACTAAATATGAAGGGTTTATAATCATAACTCCAAAACCAAATATGAAATTTGTCTTAAAAAGCCTTTGATATTGAATTTATTTAAGTTTTAGCAGAATCAGGTATTTTGGAAAGGTTGACAAATACAAATATTAGATTTTACTGGCCTCATATTGGTCACACTCAAAATGACATTTTTTGAAACATAACTCCAAAAATACACATGCAAATAGTCTAATAATGCCTGAAGAAATGCATCTTCGAGAGTTTTCCAGAAAAAAAAACATTTGGTAAGGTTTGCAAAAACAAAATTTGATTTGTTACTCAATTTGACAGTAATGTACTTAGAATCCTGAGATAATGCGAAAAAAGCAATAAAAATGTATTCCAACATAATTCCTAATCCAAACGTGCAAAATGTCTAAAAATGCCTGTGATATTGAATACATGTTAGTTTTACTAGATACAGTTGTTTTTCAATGGTTTGCAAATACAAAAATGAGGTTTTAATCAATATGACTGTATACTGTAACACTCAATATGACAGTTATTTAAACATAACTCCTACACCACACATTAAAAATGGCTAATAATGCCTGAAATAATGCATCTTTGGGAGTTTTACTAGAAACATATGCTTTTTTAAATCTTGCAAATGCAAAAAGTAGTTTTTTACTCAATATGACTATAATAGTCTTAGAATCCTGAGATAATGCGAAAAAAGCAATAAAAATGTATTCCAACATAACTTCTAAACAACACATGCAAAATGGCTAATAATGCCCAGAGATGTGTTTTTTTGTTGGTTTTACTAGAAAAATGATCTTTTGTAAGGTTTGCAAAGACACAAATTAGTTTTTGTATTCAATATAACAGTGTAACTGTCATACTAAATATGAAAGGTTTATAATCATAACTCCAAAACCAAATATGAAATTTGTCTTAAAAAGCCTTTAATATTGAATTTATGTAAGTTTTAGCAGAATCAGGTATTTTGAAAAGGTTGACAAATACAAATATTAGATTTTACTGGCCTCATATTGGTCACACTCAAAATGACATTTTTTGAAACATAACTCCAAAAATACACATGCAAAATGTCTAATAATGCCTGAAGAAATGCATCTTCAAGAGTTTTCCTGAAAAAAAAAAACATTTGGTAAGGTTTGCAAAAACAAAATTTGATTTGTTACTCAATTCGATTAAAAAGGAACTTAGAATCCTGAGATAATGCGAAAAAAGCAATAAAAATGTATTCCAACATAATTCCTAATCCAAACGTGCAAAATGTCTAAAAATGCCTGTGATATTCAATACATGTGAGTTTTACTAGATACAGTTGTTTTTCAATGGTTTGCAAATACAAAAATGAGGTTTTACTCAATATGACTGTATACTGTAACACTCAATATGACAGTTATTTAAACATAACTCCTAAACCACACATTAAAAATGGCTAATAATGCCTGAAATAATGCATCTTTGGGAGTTTTACTAGAAACATATGCTTTTTTAAATCTTGCAAATGCAAAAAGTAGTTTTTTACTCAATATGACTATAATAGTCTTAGAATCCTGAGATAATGCGAAAAAAGCAATAAAAATGTACTCAAACATAACTTCTAAACAACACATGCAAAATGGCTAATAATGCCCAGAGATATGTTTTTTTGTTAGTTTTACTAGAAAAATGATCTCTTGTAAGGTTTGCAAAGACACAAATTAGTTTTTTTATTCAATATAACAGTGTAACTGTCATACTAAATATGAAGGGTTTATAATCATAACCCCAAAACCAAATATGAAATTTGTCTTAAAAAGCCTTTAATATTGAATTTATGTAAGTTTTAGCAGAATCAGGTATTTTGGAAAGGTTGACGAATACAAATATTAGATTTTACTGGCTTCATATTGGTCACACTCAAAATGACATTTTTTGAAACATAACTCCAAAAATACACATGCAAATAGTCTAATAATGCCTGAAGAAATGCATCTTCGAGAGTTTTCCAGAAAAAAAAACATTTGGTAAGGTTTGCAAAAACAAAATTTGATTTGTTACTCAATTTGACAGTAATGTACTTAGAATCCTGAGATAATGCGAAAAAAGCAATAAAAATGTATTCCAACATAATTCCTAATCCAAACGTGCAAAATGTCTAAAAATGCCTTTGATATTGAATACATGTTAGTTTTACTAGATACAGTTGTTTTTCAATGGTTTGCAAATACAAAAATGAGGTTTTAATCAATATGACTGTATACTGTAACACTCAATATGACAGTTATTTAAACATAACTCCTACACCACACATTAAAAATGGCTAATAATGCCTGAAATAATGCATCTTTGGGAGTTTTACTCGAAACATATGCTTTTTTAAATCTTGCAAATGCAAAAAGTAGTTTTTTACTCAATATGACTATAATAGTCTTAGAATCCTGAGATAATGCGAAAAAAGCAATAAAAATGTATTCAAACATAACTTCTAAACAACACATGCAAAATGGCTAATAATGCCCAGAGATATGTTTTTTGTTAGTTTTACTAGAAAAATGATCTTTTGTAAGGTTTGCAAAGACACAAATTAGTTTTTGTATTCAATATAACAGTGTAACTGTCATACTAAATATGAAAGGTTTATAATCATAACTCCAAAACCAAATATGGAATTTGTCTTAAAAAGCCTTTAATATTGAATTTATGTAAGTTTTAGCAGAATCAGGTATTTTGAAAAGGTTGACAAATACAAATATTAGATTTTACTGGCCTCATATTGGTCACACTCAAAATGACATTTTTTGAAACATAACTCCAAAAATACACATGCAAAATGTCTAATAATGCCTGAAGAAATGCATCTTCAAGAGTTTTCCTGAAAAAAAAAACATTTGTTAAGGTTAGCAAAAACAAAATTTGATTTGTTACTCAATTCGATTAAAAAGGAACTTAGAATCCTGAGATAATGCGAAAAAAGCAATAAAAATGTATTCCAACATAATTCCTAATCCAAACGTGCAAAATGTCTAAAAATGCCTGTGATATTCAATACATGTGAGTTTTACTAGATACAGTTCTTTTTCAATGGTTTGCAAATACAAAAATGAGGTTTTACTCAATATGACTGTATACTGTAACACTCAATATGACAGTTATTTAAACATAACTCCTAAACCACACATTAAAAATGGCTAATAATGCCTGAAATAATGCATCTTTGGGAGTTTTACTAGAAACATATGCTTTTTTAAATCTTGCAAATGCAAAAAGTAGTTTTTTACTCAATATGACTATAATAGTCTTAGAATCCTGAGATAATGCGAAAAAAGCAATAAAAATGTATTCAAACATAACTTCTAAACAACACATGAAAAATGGCTAATAATGCCCAGAGATATGTTTTTTTGTTAGTTTTACTAGAAAAATGATATTTTGTAAGGTTTGCAAAGACACAAATTAGTTTTTTTTATTCAATATAACAGTGTAACTGTCATACTAAATATGAAGGGTTTATAATCATAACTCCAAAACCAAATATGAAATTTGTCTTAAAAAGCCTTTGATATTGAATTTATTTAAGTTTTAGCAGAATCAGGTATTTTGGAAAGGTTGACAAATACAAATATTAGATTTTACTGGCCTCATATTGGTCACACTCAAAATGACATTTTTTGAAACATAACTCCAAAAATACACATGCAAATAGTCTAATAATGCCTGAAGAAATGCATCTTCGAGAGTTTTCCAGAAAAAAAAACATTTGGTAAGGTTTGCAAAAACAAAATTTGATTTGTTACTCAATTTGACAGTAATGTACTTAGAATCCTGAGATAATGCGAAAAAAGCAATAAAAATGTATTCCAACATAATTCCTAATCCAAACGTGCAAAATGTCTAAAAATGCCTGTGATATTGAATACATGTTAGTTTTACTAGATACAGTTGTTTTTCAATGGTTTGCAAATACAAAAATGAGGTTTTAATCAATATGACTGTATACTGTAACACTCAATATGACAGTTATTTAAACATAACTCCTACACCACACATTAAAAATGGCTAATAATGCCTGAAATAATGCATCTTTGGGAGTTTTACTAGAAACATATGCTTTTTTAAATCTTGCAAATGCAAAAAGTAGTTTTTTACTCAATATGACTATAATAGTCTTAGAATCCTGAGATAATGCGAAAAAAGCAATAAAAATGTATTCCAACATAACTTCTAAACAACACATGCAAAATGGCTAATAATGCCCAGAGATGTGTTTTTTTGTTGGTTTTACTAGAAAAATGATCTTTTGTAAGGTTTGCAAAGACACAAATTAGTTTTTGTATTCAATATAACAGTGTAACTGTCATACTAAATATGAAAGGTTTATAATCATAACTCCAAAACCAAATATGAAATTTGTCTTAAAAAGCCTTTAATATTGAATTTATGTAAGTTTTAGCAGAATCAGGTATTTTGAAAAGGTTGACAAATACAAATATTAGATTTTACTGGCCTCATATTGGTCACACTCAAAATGACATTTTTTGAAACATAACTCCAAAAATACACATGCAAAATGTCTAATAATGCCTGAAGAAATGCATCTTCAAGAGTTTTCCTGAAAAAAAAAAACATTTGGTAAGGTTTGCAAAAACAAAATTTGATTTGTTACTCAATTCGATTAAAAAGGAACTTAGAATCCTGAGATAATGCGAAAAAAGCAATAAAAATGTATTCCAACATAATTCCTAATCCAAACGTGCAAAATGTCTAAAAATGCCTGTGATATTCAATACATGTGAGTTTTACTAGATACAGTTGTTTTTCAATGGTTTGCAAATACAAAAATGAGGTTTTACTCAATATGACTGTATACTGTAACACTCAATATGACAGTTATTTAAACATAACTCCTAAACCACACATTAAAAATGGCTAATAATGCCTGAAATAATGCATCTTTGGGAGTTTTACTAGAAACATATGCTTTTTTAAATCTTGCAAATGCAAAAAGTAGTTTTTTACTCAATATGACTATAATAGTCTTAGAATCCTGAGATAATGCGAAAAAAGCAATAAAAATGTACTCAAACATAACTTCTAAACAACACATGCAAAATGGCTAATAATGCCCAGAGATATGTTTTTTTGTTAGTTTTACTAGAAAAATGATCTCTTGTAAGGTTTGCAAAGACACAAATTAGTTTTTTTATTCAATATAACAGTGTAACTGTCATACTAAATATGAAGGGTTTATAATCATAACCCCAAAACCAAATATGAAATTTGTCTTAAAAAGCCTTTAATATTGAATTTATGTAAGTTTTAGCAGAATCAGGTATTTTGGAAAGGTTGACGAATACAAATATTAGATTTTACTGGCTTCATATTGGTCACACTCAAAATGACATTTTTTGAAACATAACTCCAAAAATACACATGCAAATAGTCTAATAATGCCTGAAGAAATGCATCTTCGAGAGTTTTCCAGAAAAAAAAACATTTGGTAAGGTTTGCAAAAACAAAATTTGATTTGTTACTCAATTTGACAGTAATGTACTTAGAATCCTGAGATAATGCGAAAAAAGCAATAAAAATGTATTCCAACATAATTCCTAATCCAAACGTGCAAAATGTCTAAAAATGCCTTTGATATTGAATACATGTTAGTTTTACTAGATACAGTTGTTTTTCAATGGTTTGCAAATACAAAAATGAGGTTTTAATCAATATGACTGTATACTGTAACACTCAATATGACAGTTATTTAAACATAACTCCTACACCACACATTAAAAATGGCTAATAATGCCTGAAATAATGCATCTTTGGGAGTTTTACTCGAAACATATGCTTTTTTAAATCTTGCAAATGCAAAAAGTAGTTTTTTACTCAATATGACTATAATAGTCTTAGAATCCTGAGATAATGCGAAAAAAGCAATAAAAATGTATTCAAACATAACTTCTAAACAACACATGCAAAATGGCTAATAATGCCCAGAGATATGTTTTTTGTTAGTTTTACTAGAAAAATGATCTTTTGTAAGGTTTGCAAAGACACAAATTAGTTTTTGTATTCAATATAACAGTGTAACTGTCATACTAAATATGAAAGGTTTATAATCATAACTCCAAAACCAAATATGGAATTTGTCTTAAAAAGCCTTTAATATTGAATTTATGTAAGTTTTAGCAGAATCAGGTATTTTGAAAAGGTTGACAAATACAAATATTAGATTTTACTGGCCTCATATTGGTCACACTCAAAATGACATTTTTTGAAACATAACTCCAAAAATACACATGCAAAATGTCTAATAATGCCTGAAGAAATGCATCTTCAAGAGTTTTCCTGAAAAAAAAACATTTGTTAAGGTTAGCAAAAACAAAATTTGATTTGTTACTCAATTCGATTAAAAAGGAACTTAGAATCCTGAGATAATGCGAAAAAAGCAATAAAAATGTATTCCAACATAATTCCTAATCCAAACGTGCAAAATGTCTAAAAATGCCTGTGATATTCAATACATGTGAGTTTTACTAGATACAGTTCTTTTTCAATGGTTTGCAAATACAAAAATGAGGTTTTACTCAATATGACTGTATACTGTAACACTCAATATGACAGTTATTTAAACATAACTCCTAAACCACATATTAAAAATGGCTAATAATGCCTGAAATAATGCATCTTTGGGAGTTTTACTAAAAACATATGCTTTTTCAAATCTTGCAAATGCAAAAAGTAGTTTTTTACTCAATATGACTATAATAGTCTTAGAATCCTGAGATAATGCGAAAAAAGCAATAAAAATGTATTCAAACATAACTTCTAAACAACACATGCAAAATGGCTAATAATGCCCAGAGATATGTTTTTTTGTTAGTTTTACTAGAAAAATGATCTTTTGTAAGGTTTGCAAAGACACAAATTAGTTTTTGTATTCAATATAACAGTGTAACTGTCATACTAAATATGAAAGGTTTATAATCATAACTCCAAAACTAAATATGAAATTTGTCTTAAAAAGCCTTTAATATTGAATTTATGTAAGTTTTAGCAGAATCAGGTATTTTGAAAAGGTTGACAAATACAAATATTAGATTTTACTGGCCTCATATTGGTCACACTCAAAATGACATTTTTTGAAACATAACTCCAAAAATACACATGCAAATAGTCTAATAATGCCTGAAGAAATGCATCTTCGAGAGTTTTCCAGAAAAAAAAACATTTGGTAAGGTTTGCAAAAACAAAATTTGATTTGTTACTAAATTTGACAGTAATGTACTTAGAATCCAGAGATAATGCGAAAAAAGCAATAAAAATGTATTCCAACATAATTCCTAATCCAAACGTGCAAAATGTCTAAAAATGCCTGTGATATTGAATACATGTGAGTTTTACTAGATACAGTTGTTTTTCAATGGTTTGCAAACACAAAAATGAGGTTTTAATCAATATGACTGTATACTGTAACACTCAATATGACAGTTATTTAAACATAACTCCTACACCACACATTAAAAATGGCTAATAATGCCTGAAATAATGCATCTTTGGGAGTTTTACTAGAAACATATGCTTTTTTAAATCTTGCAAATGCAAAAAGTAGTTTTTTACTCAATATGACTATAATAGTCTTAGAATCCTGAGATAATGCGAAAAAAGCAATACAAATGTATTCAAACATAACTTCTAAACAACACATGCAAAATGGCTAATAATGCCCAGAGATATGTTTTTTTGTTAGTTTTACTAGAAAAATGATCTTTTGTAAGGTTTGCAAAGACACAAATTAGTTTTTGTATTCAATATAACAGTGTAACTGTCATACTAAATATGAAAGGTTTATAATCATAACTCCAAAACCAAATATGAAATTTGTCTTAAAAAGCCTTTAATATTGAATTTATGTAAGTTTTAGCAGAATCAGGTATTTTGAAAAGGTTGACAAATACAAATATTAGATTTTACTGTCCTCATATTGGTCACACTCAAAATGACATTTTTTGAAACATAACTCCAAAAATACACATGCAAAATGTCTAATAATGCCTGAAGAAATGCATCTTCATGAGTTTTCCAGAAAAAAAAAACATTTGTTAAGGTTAGCAAAAACAAAATTTGATTTGTTACTCAATTCGATTAAAAAGGAACTTAGAATCCTGAGATAATGCGAAAAAAGCAATAAAAATGTATTCCAACATAATTCCTAATCCAAACGTGCAAAATGTCTAAAAATGCCTGTGATATTCAATACATGTGAGTTTTACTAGATACAGTTCTTTTTCAATGGTTTGCAAATACAAAAATGAGGTTTTACTCAATATGACTGTATACTGTAACACTCAATATGACAGTTATTTAAACATAACTCCTAAACCACACATTAAAAATGGCTAATAATGCCTGAAATAATGCATCTTTGGGAGTTTTACTAAAAACATATGCTTTTTCAAATCTTGCAAATGCAAAAAGTAGTTTTTTACTCAATATGACTATAATAGTCTTAGAATCCTGAGATAATGCGAAAAAAGCAATAAAAATGTATTCAAACATAACTTCTAAACAACACATGCAAAATGGCTAATAATGCCCAGAGATATGTTTTTTTGTTAGTTTTACTAGAAAAATGATCTTTTGTAAGGTTTGCAAAGACACAAATTAGTTTTTGTATTCAATATAACAGTGTAACTGTCATACTAAATATGAAAGGTTTATAATCATAACTCCAAAACCAAATATGAAATTTGTCTTAAAAAGCCTTTAATATTGAATTTATGTAAGTTTTAGCAGAATCAGGTATTTTGAAAAGGTTGACAAATACAAATATTAGATTTTACCGGCCTCATATTGGTCACACTCAAAATGACATTTTTTGAAACATAACTCCAAAAATACACATGCAAAATGTCTAATAATGCCTGAAGAAATGCATCTTCAAGAGTTTTCCTGAAAAAAAAAAACATTTGGTAATGTTTGCAAAAACAAAATTTGATTTGTTACTCAATTCGATTAAAAAGGAACTTAGAATCCTGAGATAATGCGAAAAAAGCAATAAAAATGTATTCCAACATAATTCCTAATCCAAACGTGCAAAATGTCTAAAAATGCCTGTGATATTGAATACATGTTAGTTTTACTAGATACAGTTGTTTTTCAATGGTTTGCAAATACAAAAATGAGGTTTTAATCAATATGACTGTATACTGTAACACTCAATATGACAGTTATTTAAACATAACTCCTACACCACACATTAAAAATGGCTAATAATGCCTGAAATAATGCATCTTTGGGAGTTTTACTAGAAACATATGCTTTTTTAAATCTTGCAAATGCAAAAAGTAGTTTTTTACTCAATATGACTATAATAGTCTTAGAATCCTGAGATAATGCGAAAAAAGCAATAAAAATGTATTCAAACATAACTTCTAAACAACACATGCAAAATGGCTAATAATTCCCAGAGATATGTTTTTTTGTTAGTTTTACTAGAAAAATGATATTTTGTAAGGTTTGCAAAGACACAAATTAGTTTTTTTATTCAATATAACAGTGTAACTGTCATATTAAATATGAAGGGTTTATAATCATAACTCCAAAACCAAATATGAAATTTGTCTTAAAAAGCCTTTAATATTGAATTTATGTAAGTTTTAGCAGAATCAGGTATTTTGAAAAGGTTGACAAATACAAATATTAGATTTTACCGGCCTCATATTGGTCACACTCAAAATGACATTTTTTGAAACATAACTCTAAAAATACACATGCAAAATGTCTAATAATGCCTGAAGAAATGGATCTTCAAGAGTTTTCCTGAAAAAAAAAAACATTTGGTAAGGTTTGCAAAAACAAAATTTGATTTGTTACTCAATTCGATTAAAAAGGAACTTAGAATCCTGAGATAATGCGAAAAAAGCAATAAAAATGTATTCCAACATAATTCCTAATCCAAACGTGCAAAATGTCTAAAAATGCCTGTGATATTGAATACATGTTAGTTTTACTAGATACAGTTGTTTTTCAATGGTTTGCAAATACAAAAATGAGGTTTTAATCAATATGACTGTATACTGTAACACTCAATATGACAGTTATTTAAACATAACTCCTACACCACACATTAAAAATGGCTAATAATGCCTGAAATAATGCATCTTTGGGAGTTTTACTAGAAACATATGCTTTTTTAAATCTTGCAAATGCAAAAAGTAGTTTTTTACTCAATATGACTATAATAGTCTTAGAATCATGAGATAATGCGAAAAAAGCAATAAAGATGTATTCAAACATAACTTCTAAACAACACATGCAAAATAGCTAATAATGCCCAGAGATATGTTTTTTTGTTAGTTTTACTAGAAAAATGATATTTTGTAAGGTTTGCAAAGACACAAATTAGTTTTTTTATTCAATATAACAGTGTAACTGTCATACTAAATATGAAGGGTTTATAATCATAACTCCAAAACCAAATATGAAATTTGTCTTAAAAAGCCTTTGATATTGAATTTATGTAAGTTTTAGCAGAATCAGGTATTTTGGAAAGGTTGACAAATACAAATATTAGATTTTACTGGCCTCATATTGGTCACACTCAAAATGACATTTTTTGAAACATAACTCCAAAAATACACATGCAAATAGTCTAATAATGCGTGAAGAAATGCATCTTCGAGAGTTTTCCAGAAAAAAAAACATTTGGTAAGGTTTGCAAAAATAAAATTTGATTTGTTACTCAATTTGACAGTAATGTACTTAGAATCCTGAGATAATGCGAAAAAAGCAATAAAAATGTATTCCAACATAATTCCTAATCCAAACGTGCAAAATGTCTAAAAATGCCTGTGATATTGAATACATGTTAGTTTTACTAGATACAGTTGTTTTTCAATGGTTTGCAAATACAAAAATGAGGTTTTAATCAATATGACTGTATACTGTAACACTCAATATGACAGTTATTTAAACATAACTCCTACA
Organism: Nerophis ophidion; assembly: GCF_033978795.1. Classification (NCBI taxonomy): domain Eukaryota; kingdom Metazoa; phylum Chordata; class Actinopteri; order Syngnathiformes; family Syngnathidae; genus Nerophis; species Nerophis ophidion. The sequence goes on along the minus strand of NW_026906976.1, from coordinate 71,732 downwards.
CCACACATTAAAAATGGCTAATAATGCCTGAAATAATGCATCTTTGGGAGTTTTACTAGAAGCATATGCTTTTTTAAATCTTGCAAATGCAAAAAGTAGTTTTTTACTCAATATGACTATAATAGTCTTAGAATCCTGAGATAATGCGAAAAAAGCAATAAAAATGTATTCCAACATAACTTCTAAACAACACATGCAAAATGGCTAATAATGCCCAGAGATATGTTTTTTTGTTAGTTTTACTAGAAAAATGATCTTTTGTAAGGTTTGCAAAGACACAAATTAGTTTTTGTATTCAATATAACAGTGTAACTGTCTTACTAAATATGAAAGGTTTATAATCATAACTCCAAAACCAAATATGAAATTTGTCTTAAAAAGCCTTTAATATTGAATTTATGTAAGTTTTAGCAGAATCAGGTATTTTGAAAAGGTTGACAAATACAAATATTAGATTTTACTGGCCTCATATTGGTCACACTCAAAATGACATTTTTTGAAACATAACTCCAAAAATACACATGCAAAATGTCTAATAATGCCTGAAGAAATGCATCTTCAAGAGTTTTCCTGAAAAAAAAAAACATTTGGTAAGGTTTGCAAAAACAAAATTTGATTTGTTACTCAATTCGATTAAAAAGGAACTTAGAATCCTGAGATAATGCGAAAAAAGCAATAAAAATGTATTCCAACATAATTCCTAATCCAAACGTGCAAAATGTCTAAAAATGCCTGTGATATTCAATACATGTGAGTTTTACTAGATACAGTTGTTTTTCAATGGTTTGCAAATACAAAAATGAGGTTTTACTCAATATGACTGTATACTGTAACACTCAATATGACAGTTATTTAAACATAACTCCTACACCACACATTAAAAATGGCTAATAATGCCTGAAATAATGCATCTTTGGGAGTTTTACTAGAAACATATGCTTTTTTAAATCTTGCAAATGCAAAAAGTAGTTTTTTACTCAATATGACTATAATAGTCTTAGAATCCTGAGATAATGCGAAAAAAGCAATAAAAATGTATTCAAACATAACTTCTAAACAACACATGCAAAATGGCTAATAATGCCCAGAGATATGTTTTTTTGTTAGTTTTACTAGAAAAATGATATTTTGTAAGGTTTGCAAAGACACAAATTAGTTTTTTTATTCAATATAACAGTGTAACTGTCATACTAAATATGAAGGGTTTATAATCATAACTCCAAAACCAAATATGAAATTTGTCTTAAAAAGCCTTTGATATTGAATTTATGTAAGTTTTAGCAGAATCAGGTATTTTGGAAAGGTTGACAAATACAAATATTAGATTTTACTGGCCTCATATTGGTCACACTCAAAATGACATTTTTTGAAACATAACTCCAAAAATACACATGCAAATAGTCTAATAATGCCTGAAGAAATGCATCTTCGAGAGTTTTCCAGAAAAAAAAACATTTGGTAAGGTTTGCAAAAACAAAATTTGATTTGTTACTCAATTTGACAGTAAGTAAGATAGAATCCTGAGATAATGCGAAAAAAGCAATAAAAATGTATTCCAACATAATTCCTAATCCAAACGTGCAAAATGTCTAAAAATGCCTGTGATATTGAATACATGTTAGTTTTACTAGATACAGTTGTTTTTCAATGGTTTGCAAATACAAAAATGAGGTTTTAATCAATATGACTGTATACTGTAACACTCAATATGACAGTTATTTAAACATAACTCCTACACCACACATTAAAAATGGCTAATAATGCCTGAAATAATGCATCTTTGGGAGTTTTACTAGAAACATATGCTTTTTTAAATCTTGCAAATGCAAAAAGTAGTTTTTTACTCAATATGACTATAATAGTCTTAGAATCCTGAGATAATGCGAAAAAAGCAGTAAAAATGTATTCAAACATAACTTCTAAACAACACATGCAAAATGGCTAATAATGCCCAGAGATATGTTTTTTTGTTAGTTTTACTAGAAAAATGATCTTTTGTAAGGTTTGCAAAGACACAAATTAGTTTTATTATTCAATATAACAGTGTAACTGTCATACTAAATATGAAGGGTTTATAATCATAACCCCAAAACCAAATATGAAATTTGTCTTAAAAAGCCTTTAATATTGAATTTATGTAAGTTTTAGCAGAATCAGGTATTTTGGAAAGGTTGACGAATACAAATATTAGATTTTACTGGCCTCATATTGGTCACACTCAAAATGACATTTTTGAAACATAACTCCAAAAATACACATGCAAATAGTCTAATAATGCCTGAAGAAATGCATCTTCGAGAGTTTTCCAGAAAAAAAAACATTTGGTAAGGTTTGCAAAAACAAAATTTGATTTGTTACTCAATTTGACAGTAATGTACTTAGAATCCTGAGATAATGCGAAAAAAGCAATAAAAATGTATTCCAACATAATTCCTAATCCAAACGTGCAAAATGTCTAAAAATACCTGTGATATTGAATACATGTGAGTTTTACTAGATACAGTTGTTTTTCAATGGTTTGCAAATACAAAAATGAGGTTTTACTCAATATGACTGTATACTGTAACACTCAATATGACAGTTATTTAAACATAACTCCTAAACCACACATTAAAAATGGCTAATAATGCCTGAAATAATGCATCTTTGGGAGTTTTACTAGAAACATATGCTTTTTTAAATCTTGCAAATGCAAAAAGTCGTTTTTCACTCAATATGACTATAATAGTCTTAGAATCCTGAGATAATGCGAAAAAAGCAATAAAAATGTATTCAAACATAACTTCTAAACAACACATGCAAAATGGCTAATAATGCCCAGAGATATGGTTTTTTGTTAGTTTTACTAGAAAAATTATCTTTTGTAAGGTTTGCAAAGACACAAATTAGTTTTTTTATTCAATATAACAGTGTAACTGTCGTACTAAATATGAAGGGTTTATAATCATAACTCCAAAACCAAATATGAAATTTGTCTTAAAAAGCCTTTAATATTGAATTTATGTAAGTTTTAGCAGAATCAGGTATTTTGGAAAGGTTGACGAATACAAATATTAGATTTTACTGGCCTCATATTGGTCACACTCAAAATGACATTTTTTGAAACATAACTCCAAAAATACACATGCAAATAGTCTAATAATGCCTGAAGAAATGCATCTTCGAGAGTTTTCCAGAAAAAAAAAACATTTGGTAAGGTTTGCAAAAACAAAATTTGATTTGTTACTCAATTTGACAGTAATGTACTTAGAATCCTGAGATAATGCGAAAAAAGCAATACAAATGTATTCCAACATAATTCCTAATCCAAACGTGCAAAATGTCTAAAAATGCCTGTGATATTGAATACATGTTAGTTTTACTAGATACAGTTGTTTTTCAATGGTTTGCAAATACAAAAATGAGGTTTTAATCAATATGACTGTATACTGTAACACTCAATATGACAGTTATTTAAACATAACTCCTACACCACACATTAAAAATGGCTAATAATGCCTGAAATAATGCATCTTTGGGAGTTTTACTAGAAACATATGCTTTTTTAAATCTTGCAAATGCAAAAAGTAGTTTTTTACTCAATATGACTATAATAGTCTTAGAATCCTGAGATAATGCGAAAAAAGCAATAAAAATGTATTCAAACATAACTTCTAAACAACACATGCAAAATGGCTAATAATGCCCAGAGATATGTTTTTTTGTTAGTTTTACTAGAAAAATGATCTTTTGTAAGGTTTGCAAAGACACAAATTAGTTTTTGTATTCAATATAACAGTGTAACTGTCATACTAAATATGAAAGGTTTATAATCATAACTACAAAACCAAATATGAAATTTGTCTTAAAAAGCCTTTAATATTGAATTTATGTAAGTTTTAGCAGAATCAGGTATTTTGAAAAGGTTGACAAATACAAATATTAGATTTTACTGGCCTCATATTGGTCACACTCAAAATGACATTTTTTGAAACATAACTCCAAAAATACACATGCAAAATGTCTAATAATGCCTGAAGAAATGCATCTTCAAGAGTTTTCCTGAAAAAAAAAAACATTTGGTAAGGTTTGCAAAAACAAAATTTGATTTGTTACTCAATTCGATTAAAAAGGAACTTAGAATCCTGAGATAATGCGAAAAAAGCAATAAAAATGTATTCCAACATAATTCCTAATCCAAACGTGCAAAATGTCTAAAAATGCCTGTGATATTCAATACATGTGAGTTTTACTAGATACAGTTGTTTTTCAATGGTTTGCAAATACAAAAATGAGGTTTTAATCAATATGACTGTATACTGTAACACTCAATATGACAGTTATTTAAACATAACTCCTACACCACACATTAAAAATGGCTAATAATGCCTGAAATAATGCATCTTTGGGAGTTTTACTAGAAACATATGCTTTTTTAAATCTTGCAAATGCAAAAAGTAGTTTTTTACTCAATATGACTAATAGTCTTAGAATCCTGAGATAATGCGAAAAAAGCAATAAAAATGTATTCAAACATAACTTCTAAACAACACATGCAAAATGGCTAATAATGCCCAGAGATATGTTTTTTTGTTAGTTTTACTAGAAAAATGATCTTTTGTAAGGTTTGCAAAGACACAAATTAGTTTTTGTATTCAATATAACAGTGTAACTGTCATACTAAATATGAAAGGTTTATAATCATAACTCCAAAACCAAATATGAAATTTGTCTTAAAAAGCCTTTAATATTGAATTTATGTAAGTTTTAGCAGAATCAGGTATTTTGAAAAGGTTGACAAATACAAATATTAGATTTTACTGGCCTCATATTGGTCACACTCAAAATGACATTTTTTGAAACATAACTCCAAAAATACACATGCAAATAGTCTAATAATGCCTGAAGAAATGCATCTTCGAGAGTTTTCCAGAAAAAAAAACATTTGGTAAGGTTTGCAAAAACAAAATTTGATTTGTTACTCAATTTGACAGTAATGTACTTAGAATCCTGAGATAATGCGAAAAAAGCAATAAAAATGTATTCCAACATAATTCCTAATCCAAACGTGCAAAATGTCTAAAAATACCTGTGATATTGAATACATGTGAGTTTTACTAGATACAGTTGTTTTTCAATGGTTTGCAAATACAAAAATGAGGTTTTACTCAATATGACTGTATACTGTAACACTCAATATGACAGTTATTTAAACATAACTCCTAAACCACACATTAAAAATGGCTAATAATGCCTGAAATAATGCATCTTTGGGAGTTTTACTAGAAACATATGCTTTTTTAAATCTTGCAAATGCAAAAAGTCGTTTTTCACTCAATATGACTATAATAGTCTTAGAATCCTGAGATAATGCGAAAAAAGCAATAAAAATGTATTCAAACATAACTTCTAAACAACACATGCAAAATGGCTAATAATGCCCAGAGATATGGTTTTTTGTTAGTTTTACTAGAAAAATTATCTTTTGTAAGGTTTGCAAAGACACAAATTAGTTTTTTTATTCAATATAACAGTGTAACTGTCGTACTAAATATGAAGGGTTTATAATCATAACTCCAAAACCAAATATGAAATTTGTCTTAAAAAGCCTTTAATATTGAATTTATGTAAGTTTTAGCAGAATCAGGTATTTTGGAAAGGTTGACGAATACAAATATTAGATTTTACTGGCCTCATATTGGTCACACTCAAAATGACATTTTTTGAAACATAACTCCAAAAATACACATGCAAATAGTCTAGTAATGCCTGAAGAAATGCATCTTCGAGAGTTTTCAAGAAAAAAAACATTTGGTAAGGTTTGCAAAAACAAAATTTGATTTGTTACTCAATTTGACAGTAATGTACTTAGAATCCTGAGATAATGCGAAAAAAGCAATAAAAATGTATTCCAACATAATTCCTAATCCAAACGTGCAAAATGTCTAAAAATGCCTGTGATATTCAATACATGTGAGTTTTACCAGATACAGTTGTTTTTCAATGGTTTGCATATACAAAAATGAGGTTTTACTCAATATGACTGTATACTGTAACACTCAATATGACAGTTATTTAAACATAACTCCTAAACCACACATTAAAAATGGCTAATAATGCCTGAAATAATGCATCTTTGGGAGTTTTACTAAAAACATATGCTTTTTTAAATCTTGCAAATGCAAAAAGTAGTTTTTTACTCAATATGACTATAATAGTCTTAGAATCCTGAGATAATGCGAAAAAAGCAATAAAAATGTATTCAAACATAACTTCTAAACAACACATGCAAAATGGCTAATAATGCCCAGAGATATGTTTTTTTGTTAGTTTTACTAGAAAAATGATATTTTGTAAGGTTTGCAAAGACACAAATTAGTTTTTTTATTCAATATAACAGTGTAACTGTCATACTAAATATGAAGGGTTTATAATCATAACCCCAAAACCAAATATGAAATTTGTCTTAAAAAGCCTTTAATATTGAATTTATGTAAGTTTTAGCAGAATCAGGTATTTTGGAAAGGTTGACAAATACAAATATTAGATTTTACTGGCCTCATATTGGTCACACTCAAAATGACATTTTTTGAAACATAACTCCAAAAATACACATGCAAATAGTCTAATAATGCCTGAAGAAATGCATCTTCGAGAGTTTTCCAGAAAAAAAAAACATTTGGTAAGGTTTGCAAAAACAAAATTTGATTTGTTACTCAATTTGACAGTAATGTACTTAGAATCCTGAGATAATGCGAAAAAAGCAATACAAATGTATTCCAACATAATTCCTAATCCAAACGTGCAAAATGTCTAAAAATGCCTGTGATATTGAATACATGTTAGTTTTACTAGATACAGTTGTTTTTCAATGGTTTGCAAATACAAAAATGAGGTTTTAATCAATATGACTGTATACTGTAACACTCAATATGACAGTTATTTAAACATAACTCCTACACCACACATTAAAAATGGCTAATAATGCCTGAAATAATGCATCTTTGGGAGTTTTACTAGAAACATATGCTTTTTTAAATCTTGCAAATGCAAAAAGTAGTTTTTTACTCAATATGACTATAATAGTCTTAGAATCCTGAGATAATGCGAAAAAAGCAATAAAAATGTATTCAAACATAACTTCTAAACAACACATGCAAAATGGCTAATAATGCCCAGAGATATGTTTTTTTGTTAGTTTTACTAGAAAAATGATCTTTTGTAAGGTTTGCAAAGACACAAATTAGTTTTTGTATTCAATATAACAGTGTAACTGTCATACTAAATATGAAAGGTTTATAATCATAACTACAAAACCAAATATGAAATTTGTCTTAAAAAGCCTTTAATATTGAATTTATGTAAGTTTTAGCAGAATCAGGTATTTTGAAAAGGTTGACAAATACAAATATTAGATTTTACTGGCCTCATATTGGTCACACTCAAAATGACATTTTTTGAAACATAACTCCAAAAATACACATGCAAAATGTCTAATAATGCCTGAAGAAATGCATCTTCAAGAGTTTTCCTGAAAAAAAAAAACATTTGGTAAGGTTTGCAAAAACAAAATTTGATTTGTTACTCAATTCGATTAAAAAGGAACTTAGAATCCTGAGATAATGCGAAAAAAGCAATAAAAATGTATTCCAACATAATTCCTAATCCAAACGTGCAAAATGTCTAAAAATGCCTGTGATATTCAATACATGTGAGTTTTACTAGATACAGTTGTTTTTCAATGGTTTGCAAATACAAAAATGAGGTTTTAATCAATATGACTGTATACTGTAACACTCAATATGACAGTTATTTAAACATAACTCCTACACCACACATTAAAAATGGCTAATAATGCCTGAAATAATGCATCTTTGGGAGTTTTACTAGAAACATATGCTTTTTTAAATCTTGCAAATGCAAAAAGTAGTTTTTTACTCAATATGACTAATAGTCTTAGAATCCTGAGATAATGCGAAAAAAGCAATAAAAATGTATTCAAACATAACTTCTAAACAACACATGCAAAATGGCTAATAATGCCCAGAGATATGTTTTTTTGTTAGTTTTACTAGAAAAATGATCTTTTGTAAGGTTTGCAAAGACACAAATTAGTTTTTGTATTCAATATAACAGTGTAACTGTCATACTAAATATGAAAGGTTTATAATCATAACTCCAAAACCAAATATGAAATTTGTCTTAAAAAGCCTTTAATATTGAATTTATGTAAGTTTTAGCAGAATCAGGTATTTTGAAAAGGTTGACAAATACAAATATTAGATTTTACTGGCCTCATATTGGTCACACTCAAAATGACATTTTTTGAAACATAACTCCAAAAATACACATGCAAAATGTCTAATAATGCCTGAAGAAATGCATCTTCAAGAGTTTTCCTGAAAAAAAAAAACATTTGGTAAGGTTTGCAAAAACAAAATTTGATTTGTTACTCAATTCGATTAAAAAGGAACTTAGAATCCTGAGATAATGCGAAAAAAGCAATAAAAATGTATTCCAACATAATTCCTAATCCAAACGTGCAAAATGTCTAAAAATGCCTGTGATATTCAATACATGTGAGTTTTACTAGATACAGTTGTTTTTCAATGGTTTGCAAATACAAAAATGAGGTTTTACTCAATATGACTGTATACTGTAACACTCAATATGACAGTTATTTAAACATAACTCCTAAACCACACATTAAAAATGGCTAATAATGCCTGAAATAATGCATCTTTGGGAGTTTTACTAAAAACATATGCTTTTTTAAATCTTGCAAATGCAAAAATTAGTTTTTTACTCAATATGACTATAATAGTCTTAGAATCCTGAGATAATGCGAAAAAAGCAATAAAAATGTATTCAAACATAACTTCTAAACAACACATGCAAAATGGCTAATAATGCCCAGAGATATGTTTTTTTGTTAGTTTTACTAGAAAAATGATATTTTGTAAGGTTTGCAAAGACACAAATTAGTTTTTTTATTCAATATAACAGTGTAACTGTCATACTAAATATGAAGGGTTTATAATCATAACCCCAAAACCAAATATGAAATTTGTCTTAAAAAGCCTTTAATATTGAATTTATGTAAGTTTTAGCAGAATCAGGTATTTTGGAAAGGTTGACAAATACAAATATTAGATTTTACTGGCCTCATATTGGTCACACTCAAAATGACATTTTTTGAAACATAACTCCAAAAATACACATGCAAATAGTCTAATAATGCCTGAAGAAATGCATCTTCGAGAGTTTTCCAGAAAAAAAAACATTTGGTAAGGTTTGCAAAAACAAAATTTGATTTGTTACTAAATTTGACAGTAATGTACTTAGAATCCTGAGATAATGCGAAAAAAGCAATAAAAATGTATTCCAACATAATTCCTAATCCAAACGTGCAAAATGTCTAAAAATGCCTGTGATATTCAATACATGTGAGTTTTACTAGATACAGTTCTTTTTCAATGGTTTGCAAATACAAAAATGAGGTTTTACTCAATATGACTGTATACTGTAACACTCAATATGACAGTTATTTAAACATAACTCCTAAACCACACATTAAAAATGGCTAATAATGCCTGAAATAATGCATCTTTGGGAGTTTTACTAGAAACATATGCTTTTTTAAATCTTGCAAATGCAAAAAGTAGTTTTTTACTCAATATGACTATAATAGTCTTAGAATCCTGAGATAATGCGAAAAAAGCAATAAAAATGTATTCAAACATAACTTCTAAACAACACATGCAAAATGGCTAATAATGCCCAGAGATATGTTTTTTTGTTAGTTTTACTAGAAAAATGATATTTTGTAAGGTTTGCAAAGACACAAATTAGTTTTTTTTATTCAATATAACAGTGTAACTGTCATACTAAATATGAAGGGTTTATAATCATAACTCCAAAACCAAATATGAAATTTGTCTTAAAAAGCCTTTGATATTGAATTTATTTAAGTTTTAGCAGAATCAGGTATTTTGGAAAGGTTGACAAATACAAATATTAGATTTTACTGGCCTCATATTGGTCACACTCAAAATGACATTTTTTGAAACATAACTCCAAAAATACACATGCAAATAGTCTAATAATGCCTGAAGAAATGCATCTTCGAGAGTTTTCCAGAAAAAAAAACATTTGGTAAGGTTTGCAAAAACAAAATTTGATTTGTTACTCAATTTGACAGTAATGTACTTAGAATCCTGAGATAATGCGAAAAAAGCAATAAAAATGTATTCCAACATAATTCCTAATCCAAACGTGCAAAATGTCTAAAAATGCCTGTGATATTGAATACATGTTAGTTTTACTAGATACAGTTGTTTTTCAATGGTTTGCAAATACAAAAATGAGGTTTTACTCAATATGACTGTATACTGTAACACTCAATATGACAGTTATTTAAACATAACTCCTACACCACACATTAAAAATGGCTAATAATGCCTGAAATAATGCATCTTTGGGAGTTTTACTAGAAACATATGCTTTTTTAAATCTTGCAAATGCAAAAAGTAGTTTTTTACTCAATATGACTATAATAGTCTTAGAATCCTGAGATAATGCGAAAAAAGCAATAAAAATGTATTCCAACATAACTTCTAAACAACACATGCAAAATGGCTAATAATGCCCAGAGATATGTTTTTTTGTTAGTTTTACTAGAAAAATGATCTTTTGTAAGGTTTGCAAAGACACAAATTAGTTTTTGTATTCAATATAACAGTGTAACTGTCATACTAAATATGAAAGGTTTATAATCATAACTCCAAAACCAAATATGAAATTTGTCTTAAAAAGCCTTTAATATTGAATTTATGTAAGTTTTAGCAGAATCAGGTATTTTGAAAAGGTTGACAAATACAAATATTAGATTTTACTGGCCTCATATTGGTCACACTCAAAATGACATTTTTTGAAACATAACTCCAAAAATACACATGCAAAATGTCTAATAATGCCTGAAGAAATGCATCTTCAAGAGTTTTCCTGAAAAAAAAAAACATTTGGTAAGGTTTGCAAAAACAAAATTTGATTTGTTACTCAATTCGATTAAAAAGGAACTTAGAATCCTGAGATAATGCGAAAAAAGCAATAAAAATGTATTCCAACATAATTCCTAATCCAAACGTGCAAAATGTCTAAAAATGCCTGTGATATTCAATACATGTGAGTTTTACTAGATACAGTTGTTTTTCAATGGTTTGCAAATACAAAAATGAGGTTTTACTCAATATGACTGTATACTGTAACACTCAATATGACAGTTATTTAAACATAACTCCTAAACCACACATTAAAAATGGCTAATAATGCCTGAAATAATGCATCTTTGGGAGTTTTACTAAAAACATATGCTTTTTTAAATCTTGCAAATGCAAAAATTAGTTTTTTACTCAATATGACTATAATAGTCTTAGAATCCTGAGATAATGCGAAAAAAGCAATAAAAATGTATTCAAACATAACTTCTAAACAACACATGCAAAATGGCTAATAATGCCCAGAGATATGTTTTTTTGTTAGTTTTACTAGAAAAATGATATTTTGTAAGGTTTGCAAAGACACAAATTAGTTTTTTTATTCAATATAACAGTGTAACTGTCATACTAAATATGAAGGGTTTATAATCATAACCCCAAAACCAAATATGAAATTTGTCTTAAAAAGCCTTTAATATTGAATTTATCTAAGTTTTAGCAGAATCAGGTATTTTGGAAAGGTTGACAAATACAAATATTAGATTTTACTGGCCTCATATTGGTCACACTCAAAATGACATTTTTTGAAACATAACTCCAAAAATACACATGCAAATAGTCTAATAATGCCTGAAGAAATGCATCTTCGAGAGTTTTCCAGAAAAAAAAACATTTGGTAAGGTTTGCAAAAACAAAATTTGATTTGTTACTAAATTTGACAGTAATGTACTTAGAATCCTGAGATAATGCGAAAAAAGCAATAAAAATGTATTCCAACATAATTCCTAATCCAAACGTGCAAAATGTCTAAAAATGCCTGTGATATTCAATACATGTGAGTTTTACTAGATACAGTTCTTTTTCAATGGTTTGCAAATACAAAAATGAGGTTTTACTCAATATGACTGTATACTGTAACACTCAATATGACAGTTATTTAAACATAACTCCTAAACCACACATTAAAAATGGCTAATAATGCCTGAAATAATTCATCTTTGGGAGTTTTACTAGAAACATATGCTTTTTTAAATCTTGCAAATGCAAAAAGTAGTTTTTTACTCAATATGACTATAATAGTCTTAGAATCCTGAGATAATGCGAAAAAAGCAATAAAAATGTATTCAAACATAACTTCTAAACAACACATGAAAAATGGCTAATAATGCCCAGAGATATGTTTTTTTGTTAGTTTTACTAGAAAAATGATATTTTGTAAGGTTTGCAAAGACACAAATTAGTTTTTTTTATTCAATATAACAGTGTAACTGTCATACTAAATATGAAGGGTTTATAATCATAACTCCAAAACCAAATATGAAATTTGTCTTAAAAAGCCTTTGATATTGAATTTATTTAAGTTTTAGCAGAATCAGGTATTTTGGAAAGGTTGACAAATACAAATATTAGATTTTACTGGCCTCATATTGGTCACACTCAAAATGACATTTTTTGAAACATAACTCCAAAAATACACATGCAAATAGTCTAATAATGCCTGAAGAAATGCATCTTCGAGAGTTTTCCAGAAAAAAAAACATTTGGTAAGGTTTGCAAAAACAAAATTTGATTTGTTACTCAATTTGACAGTAATGTACTTAGAATCCTGAGATAATGCGAAAAAAGCAATAAAAATGTATTCCAACATAATTCCTAATCCAAACGTGCAAAATGTCTAAAAATGCCTGTGATATTGAATACATGTTAGTTTTACTAGATACAGTTGTTTTTCAATGGTTTGCAAATACAAAAATGAGGTTTTAATCAATATGACTGTATACTGTAACACTCAATATGACAGTTATTTAAACATAACTCCTACACCACACATTAAAAATGGCTAATAATGCCTGAAATAATGCATCTTTGGGAGTTTTACTAGAAACATATGCTTTTTTAAATCTTGCAAATGCAAAAAGTAGTTTTTTACTCAATATGACTATAATAGTCTTAGAATCCTGAGATAATGCGAAAAAAGCAATAAAAATGTATTCCAACATAACTTCTAAACAACACATGCAAAATGGCTAATAATGCCCAGAGATATGTTTTTTTGTTAGTTTTACTAGAAAAATGATCTTTTGTAAGGTTTGCAAAGACACAAATTAGTTTTTGTATTCAATATAACAGTGTAACTGTCATACTAAATATGAAAGGTTTATAATCATAACTCCAAAACCAAATATGAAATTTGTCTTAAAAAGCCTTTAATATTGAATTTATGTAAGTTTTAGCAGAATCAGGTATTTTGAAAAGGTTGACAAATACAAATATTAGATTTTACTGGCCTCATATTGGTCACACTCAAAATGACATTTTTTGAAACATAACTCCAAAAATACACATGCAAAATGTCTAATAATGCCTGAAGAAATGCATCTTCAAGAGTTTTCCTGAAAAAAAAAAACATTTGGTAAGGTTTGCAAAAACAAAATTTGATTTGTTACTCAATTCGATTAAAAAGGAACTTAGAATCCTGAGATAATGCGAAAAAAGCAATAAAAATGTATTCCAACATAATTCCTAATCCAAACGTGCAAAATGTCTAAAAATGCCTGTGATATTCAATACATGTGAGTTTTACTAGATACAGTTGTTTTTCAATGGTTTGCAAATACAAAAATGAGGTTTTACTCAATATGACTGTATACTGTAACACTCAATATGACAGTTATTTAAACATAACTCCTAAACCACACATTAAAAATGGCTAATAATGCCTGAAATAATGCATCTTTGGGAGTTTTACTAGAAACATATGCTTTTTTAAATCTTGCAAATGCAAAAAGTAGTTTTTTACTCAATATGACTATAATAGTCTTAGAATCCTGAGATAATGCGAAAAACGCAATAAAAATGTACTCAAACATAACTTCTAAACAACACATGCAAAATGGCTAATAATGCCCAGAGATATGTTTTTTTGTTAGTTTTACTAGAAAAATGATCTTTTGTAAGGTTTGCAAAGACACAAATTAGTTTTTTCATTCAATATAACAGTGTAACTGTCATACTAAATATGAAGGGTTTATAATCATAACCCCAAAACCAAATATGAAATTTGTCTTAAAAAGCCTTTAATATTGAATTTATGTAAGTTTTAGCAGAATCAGGTATTTTGGAAAGGTTGACGAATACAAATATTAGATTTTACTGGCCTCATATTGGTCACACTCAAAATGACATTTTTTGAAACATAACTCCAAAAATACACATGCAAATAGTCTAATAATGCCTGAAGAAATGCATCTTCGAGAGTTTTCCAGAAAAAAAAACATTTGGTAAGGTTTGCAAAAACAAAATTTGATTTGTTACTCAATTTGACAGTAATGTACTTAGAATCCTGAGATAATGCGAAAAAAGCAATAAAAATGTATTCCAACATAATTCCTAATCCAAACGTGCAAAATGTCTAAAAATGCCTTTGATATTGAATACATGTTAGTTTTACTAGATACAGTTGTTTTTCAATGGTTTGCAAATACAAAAATGAGGTTTTAATCAATATGACTGTATACTGTAACACTCAATATGACAGTTATTTAAACATAACTCCTACACCACACATTAAAAATGGCTAATAATGCCTGAAATAATGCATCTTTGGGAGTTTTACTCGAAACATATGCTTTTTTAAATCTTGCAAATGCAAAAAGTAGTTTTTTACTCAATATGACTATAATAGTCTTAGAATCCTGAGATAATGCGAAAAAAGCAAGAAAAATGTATTCAAACATAACTTCTAAACAACACATGCAAAATGGCTAATAATGCCCAGAGATATGTTTTTTGTTAGTTTTACTAGAAAAATGATCTTTTGTAAGGTTTGCAAAGACACAAATTAGTTTTTGTATTCAATATAACAGTGTAACTGTCATACTAAATATGAAAGGTTTATAATCATAACTCCAAAACCAAATATGGAATTTGTCTTAAAAAGCCTTTAATATTGAATTTATGTAAGTTTTAGCAGAATCAGGTATTTTGAAAAGGTTGACAAATACAAATATTAGATTTTACTGGCCTCATATTGGTCACACTCAAAATGACATTTTTTGAAACATAACTCCAAAAATACACATGCAAAATGTCTAATAATGCCTGAAGAAATGCATCTTCAAGAGTTTTCCTGAAAAAAAAAACATTTGTTAAGGTTAGCAAAAACAAAATTTGATTTGTTACTCAATTCGATTAAAAAGGAACTTAGAATCCTGAGATAATGCGAAAAAAGCGATAAAAATGTATTCCAACATAATTCCTAATCCAAACGTGCAAAATGTCTAAAAATGCCTGTGATATTCAATACATGTGAGTTTTACTAGATACAGTTCTTTTTCAATGGTTTGCAAATACAAAAATGAGGTTTTACTCAATATGACTGTATACTGTAACACTCAATATGACAGTTATTTAAACATAACTCCTAAACCACATATTAAAAATGGCTAATAATGCCTGAAATAATGCATCTTTGGGAGTTTTACTAAAAACATATGCTTTTTCAAATCTTGCAAATGCAAAAAGTAGTTTTTTACTCAATATGACTATAATAGTCTTAGAATCCTGAGATAATGCGAAAAAAGCAATAAAAATGTATTCAAACATAACTTCTAAACAACACATGCAAAATGGCTAATAATGCCCAGAGATATGTTTTTTTGTTAGTTTTACTAGAAAAATGATCTTTTGTAAGGTTTGCAAAGACACAAATTAGTTTTTGTATTCAATATAACAGTGTAACTGTCATACTAAATATGAAAGGTTTATAATCATAACTCCAAAACTAAATATGAAATTTGTCTTAAAAAGCCTTTAATATTGAATTTATGTAAGTTTTAGCAGAATCAGGTATTTTGAAAAGGTTGACAAATACAAATATTAGATTTTACTGGCCTCATATTGGTCACACTCAAAATGACATTTTTTGAAACATAACTCCAAAAATACACATGCAAATAGTCTAATAATGCCTGAAGAAATGCATCTTCGAGAGTTTTCCAGAAAAAAAAACATTTGGTAAGGTTTGCAAAAACAAAATTTGATTTGTTACTAAATTTGACAGTAATGTACTTAGAATCCAGAGATAATGCGAAAAAAGCAATAAAAATGTATTCCAACATAATTCCTAATCCAAACGTGCAAAATGTCTAAAAATGCCTGTGATATTGAATACATGTGAGTTTTACTAGATACAGTTGTTTTTCAATGGTTTGCAAACACAAAAATGAGGTTTTAATCAATATGACTGTATACTGTAACACTCAATATGACAGTTATTTAAACATAACTCCTACACCACACATTAAAAATGGCTAATAATGCCTGAAATAATGCATCTTTGGGAGTTTTACTAGAAACATATGCTTTTTTAAATCTTGCAAATGCAAAAAGTAGTTTTTTACTCAATATGACTATAATAGTCTTAGAATCCTGAGATAATGCGAAAAAAGCAATACAAATGTATTCAAACATAACTTCTAAACAACACATGCAAAATGGCTAATAATGCCCAGAGATATGTTTTTTTGTTAGTTTTACTAGAAAAATGATCTTTTGTAAGGTTTGCAAAGACACAAATTAGTTTTTGTATTCAATATAACAGTGTAACTGTCATACTAAATATGAAAGGTTTATAATCATAACTCCAAAACCAAATATGAAATTTGTCTTAAAAAGCCTTTAATATTGAATTTATGTAAGTTTTAGCAGAATCAGGTATTTTGAAAAGGTTGACAAATACAAATATTAGATTTTACTGGCCTCATATTGGTCACACTCAAAATGACATTTTTTGAAACATAACTCCAAAAATACACATGCAAAATGTCTAATAATGCCTGAAGAAATGCATCTTCAAGAGTTTTCCAGAAAAAAAAAACATTTGTTAAGGTTAGCAAAAACAAAATTTGATTTGTTACTCAATTCGATTAAAAAGGAACTTAGAATCCTGAGATAATGCGAAAAAAGCAATAAAAATGTATTCCAACATAATTCCTAATCCAAACGTGCAAAATGTCTAAAAATGCCTGTGATATTCAATACATGTGAGTTTTACTAGATACAGTTCTTTTTCAATGGTTTGCAAATACAAAAATGAGGTTTTACTCAATATGACTGTATACTGTAACACTCAATATGACAGTTATTTAAACATAACTCCTAAACCACACATTAAAAATGGCTAATAATGCCTGAAATAATGCATCTTTGGGAGTTTTACTAAAAACATATGCTTTTTCAAATCTTGCAAATGCAAAAAGTAGTTTTTTACTCAATATGACTATAATAGTCTTAGAATCCTGAGATAATGCGAAAAAAGCAATAAAAATGTATTCAAACATAACTTCTAAACAACACATGCAAAATGGCTAATAATGCCCAGAGATATGTTTTTTTGTTAGTTTTACTAGAAAAATGAGGTGGCGACTTGTCCAGGGTGTACCCCGCCTTCCGCCCGATTGTAGCTGAGATAGGCGCCAGCGCCCCCCGCGACCCCGAAAGGGAATAAGCGGTAGAAAATGGATGGATGGATGGATGATCTTTTGTAAGGTTTGCAAAGACACAAATTAGTTTTTGTATTCAATATAACAGTGTAACTGTCATACTAAATATGAAAGGTTTATAATCATAACTCCAAAACCAAATATGAAATTTGTCTTAAAAAGCCTTTAATATTGAATTTATGTAAGTTTTAGCAGAATCAGGTATTTTGAAAAGGTTGACAAATACAAATATTAGATTTTACCGGCCTCATATTGGTCACACTCAAAATGACATTTTTTGAAACATAACTCCAAAAATACACATGCAAAATGTCTAATAATGCCTGAAGAAATGCATCTTCAAGAGTTTTCCTGAAAAAAAAAAACATTTGGTAATGTTTGCAAAAACAAAATTTGATTTGTTACTCAATTCGATTAAAAAGGAACTTAGAATCCTGAGATAATGCGAAAAAAGCAATAAAAATGTATTCCAACATAATTCCTAATCCAAACGTGCAAAATGTCTAAAAATGCCTGTGATATTGAATACATGTTAGTTTTACTAGATACAGTTGTTTTTCAATGGTTTGCAAATACAAAAATGAGGTTTTAATCAATATGACTGTATACTGTAACACTCAATATGACAGTTATTTAAACATAACTCCTACACCACACATTAAAAATGGCCAATAATGCCTGAAATAATGCATCTTTGGGAGTTTTACTAGAAACATATGCTTTTTTAAATCTTGCAAATGCAAAAAGTAGTTTTTTACTCAATATGACTATAATAGTCTTAGAATCCTGAGATAATGCGAAAAAAGCAATAAAAATGTATTCAAACATAACTTCTAAACAACACATGCAAAATGGCTAATAATTCCCAGAGATATGTTTTTTTGTTAGTTTTACTAGAAAAATGATATTTTGTAAGGTTTGCAAAGACACAAATTAGTTTTTTTATTCAATATAACAGTGTAACTGTCATACTAAATATGAAGGGTTTATAATCATAACTCCAAAACCAAATATGAAATTTGTCTTAAAAAGCCTTTAATATTGAATTTATGTAAGTTTTAGCAGAATCAGGTATTTTGAAAAGGTTGACAAATACAAATATTAGATTTTACCGGCCTCATATTGGTCACACTCAAAATGACATTTTTTGAAACATAACTCTAAAAATACACATGCAAAATGTCTAATAATGCCTGAAGAAATGCATCTTCAAGAGTTTTCCTGAAAAAAAAAAACATTTGGTAAGGTTTGCAAAAACAAAATTTGATTTGTTACTCAATTCGATTAAAAAGGAACTTAGAATCCTGAGATAATGCGAAAAAAGCAATAAAAATGTATTCCAACATAATTCCTAATCCAAACGTGCAAAATGTCTAAAAATGCCTGTGATATTGAATACATGTTAGTTTTACTAGATACAGTTGTTTTTCAATGGTTTGCAAATACAAAAATGAGGTTTTAATCAATATGACTGTATACTGTAACACTCAATATGACAGTTATTTAAACATAACTCCTACACCACACATTAAAAATGGCTAATAATGCCTGAAATAATGCATCTTTGGGAGTTCTACTAGAAACATATGCTTTTTTAAATCTTGCAAATGCAAAAAGTAGTTTTTTACTCAATATGACTATAATAGTCTTAGAATCATGAGATAATGCGAAAAAAGCAATAAAGATGTATTCAAACATAACTTCTAAACAACACATGCAAAATAGCTAATAATGCCCAGAGATATGTTTTTTTGTTAGTTTTACTAGAAAAATGATATTTTGTAAGGTTTGCAAAGACACAAATTAGTTTTTTTATTCAATATAACAGTGTAACTGTCATACTAAATATGAAGGGTTTATAATCATAACTCCAAAACCAAATATGAAATTTGTCTTAAAAAGCCTTTGATATTGAATTTATGTAAGTTTTAGCAGAATCAGGTATTTTGGAAAGGTTGACAAATACAAATATTAGATTTTACTGGCCTCATATTGGTCACACTCAAAATGACATTTTTTGAAACATAACTCCAAAAATACACATGCAAATAGTCTAATAATGCGTGAAGAAATGCATCTTCGAGAGTTTTCCAGAAAAAAAAACATTTGGTAAGGTTTGCAAAAATAAAATTTGATTTGTTACTCAATTTGACAGTAATGTACTTAGAATCCTGAGATAATGCGAAAAAAGCAATAAAAATGTATTCCAACATAATTCCTAATCCAAACGTGCAAAATGTCTAAAAATGCCTGTGATATTGAATACATGTTAGTTTTACTAGATACAGTTGTTTTTCAATGGTTTGCAAATACAAAAATGAGGTTTTAATCAATATGACTGTATACTGTAACACTCAATATGACAGTTATTTAAACATAACTCCTACACCACACATTAAAAATGGCTAATAATGCCTGAAATAATGCATCTTTGGGAGTTTTACTAGAAGCATATGCTTTTTTAAATCTTGCAAATGCAAAAAGTAGTTTTTTACTCAATATGACTATAATAGTCTTAGAATCCTGAGATAATGCGAAAAAAGCAATAAAAATGTATTCCAACATAACTTCTAAACAACACATGCAAAATGGCTAATAATGCCCAGAGATATGTTTTTTTGTTAGTTTTTACTAGAAAAATGATCTTTTGTAAGGTTTGCAAAGACACAAATTAGTTTTTGTATTCAATATAACAGTGTAACTGTCTTACTAAATATGAAAGGTTTATAATCATAACTCCAAAACCAAATATGAAATTTGTCTTAAAAAGCCTTTAATATTGAATTTATGTAAGTTTTAGCAGAATCAGGTATTTTGAAAAGGTTGACAAATACAAATATTAGATTTTACTGGCCTCATATTGGTCACACTCAAAATGACATTTTTTGAAACATAACTCCAAAAATACACATGCAAAATGTCTAATAATGCCTGAAGAAATGCATCTTCAAGAGTTTTCCTGAAAAAAAAAAACATTTGGTAAGGTTTGCAAAAACAAAATTTGATTTGTTACTCAATTCGATTAAAAAGGAACTTAGAATCCTGAGATAATGCGAAAAAAGCAATAAAAATGTATTCCAACATAATTCCTAATCCAAACGTGCAAAATGTCTAAAAATGCCTGTGATATTCAATACATGTGAGTTTTACTAGATAGAGTTGTTTTTCAATGGTTTGCAAATACAAAAATGAGGTTTTACTCAATATGACTGTATACTGTAACACTCAATATGACAGTTATTTAAACATAACTCCTACACCACACATTAAAAATGGCTAATAATGCCTGAAATAATGCATCTTTGGGAGTTTTACTAGAAACATATGCTTTTTTAAATCTTGCAAATGCAAAAAGTAGTTTTTTACTCAATATGACTATAATAGTCTTAGAATCCTGAGATAATGCGAAAAAAGCAATAAAAATGTATTCAAACATAACTTCTAAACAACACATGCAAAATGGCTAATAATGCCCAGAGATATGTTTTTTTGTTAGTTTTACTAGAAAAATGATATTTTGTAAGGTTTGCAAAGACACAAATTAGTTTTTTTATTCAATATAACAGTGTAACTGTCATACTAAATATGAAGGGTTTATAATCATAACTCCAAAACCAAATATGAAATTTGTCTTAAAAAGCCTTTGATATTGAATTTATGTAAGTTTTAGCAGAATCAGGTATTTTGGAAAGGTTGACAAATACAAATATTAGATTTTACTGGCCTCATATTGGTCACACTCAAAATGACATTTTTTGAAACATAACTCCAAAAATACACATGCAAATAGTCTAATAATGCCTGAAGAAATGCATCTTCGAGAGTTTTCCAGAAAAAAAAAACATTTGGTAAGGTTTGCAAAAACAAAATTTGATTTGTTACTCAATTTGACAGTAAGTAAGATAGAATCCTGAGATAATGCGAAAAAAGCAATAAAAATGTATTCCAACATAATTCCTAATCCAAACGTGCAAAATGTCTAAAAATGCCTGTGATATTGAATACATGTTAGTTTTACTAGATACAGTTGTTTTTCAATGGTTTGCAAATACAAAAATGAGGTTTTAATCAATATGACTGTATACTGTAACACTCAATATGACAGTTATTTAAACATAACTCCTACACCACACATTAAAAATGGCTAATAATGCCTGAAATAATGCATCTTTGGGAGTTTTACTAGGAACATATGCTTTTTTAAATCTTGCAAATGCAAAAAGTCGTTTTTCACTCAATATGACTATAATAGTCTTAGAATCCTGAGATAATGCGAAAAAAGCAATAAAAATGTATTCAAACATAACTTCTAAACAACACATGCAAAATGGCTAATAATGCCCAGAGATATGGTTTTTTGTTAGTTTTACTAGAAAAATTATCTTTTGTAAGGTTTGCAAAGACACAAATTAGTTTTTTTATTCAATATAACAGTGTAACTGTCGTACTAAATATGAAGGGTTTATAATCATAACTCCAAAACCAAATATGAAATTTGTCTTAAAAAGCCTTTAATATTGAATTTATGTAAGTTTTAGCAGAATCAGGTATTTTGGAAAGGTTGACGAATACAAATATTAGATTTTACTGGCCTCATATTGGTCACACTCAAAATGACATTTTTTGAAACATAACTCCAAAAATACACATGCAAATAGTCTAGTAATGCCTGAAGAAATGCATCTTCGAGAGTTTTCAAGAAAAAAAACATTTGGTAAGGTTTGCAAAAACAAAATTTGATTTGTTACTCAATTTGACAGTAATGTACTTAGAATCCTGAGATAATGCGAAAAAAGCAATAAAAATGTATTCCAACATAATTCCTAATCCAAACGTGCAAAATGTCTAAAAATGCCTGTGATATTCAATACATGTGAGTTTTACCAGATACAGTTGTTTTTCAATGGTTTGCATATACAAAAATGAGGTTTTACTCAATATGACTGTATACTGTAACACTCAATATGACAGTTATTTAAACATAACTCCTAAACCACACATTAAAAATGGCTAATAATGCCTGAAATAATGCATCTTTGGGAGTTTTACTAAAAACATATGCTTTTTTAAATCTTGCAAATGCAAAAAGTAGTTTTTTACTCAATATGACTATAATAGTCTTAGAATCCTGAGATAATGCGAAAAAAGCAATAAAAATGTATTCAAACATAACTTCTAAACAACACATGCAAAATGGCTAATAATGCCCAGAGATATGTTTTTTTGTTAGTTTTACTAGAAAAATGATATTTTGTAAGGTTTGCAAAGACACAAATTAGTTTTTTTATTCAATATAACAGTGTAACTGTCATACTAAATATGAAAGGTTTATAATCATAACTCCAAAACCAAATATGAAATTTGTCTTAAAAAGCCTTTAATATTGAATTTATGTAAGTTTTAGCAGAATCAGGTATTTTGAAAAGGTTGACAAATACAAATATTAGATTTTACTGGCCTCATATTGGTCACACTCAAAATGACATTTTTTGAAACATAACTCCAAAAATACACATGCAAAATGTCTAATAATGCCTGAAGAAATGCATCTTCAAGAGTTTTCCTGAAAAAAAAAAACATTTGGTAAGGTTTGCAAAAACAAAATTTGATTTGTTACTCAATTCGATTAAAAAGGAACTTAGAATCCTGAGATAATGCGAAAAAAGCAATAAAAATGTATTCCAACATAATTCCTAATCCAAACGTGCAAAATGTCTAAAAATGCCTGTGATATTGAATACATGTGAGTTTTACTAGATACAGTTGTTTTTCAATGGTTTGCAAATACAAAAATTAGGTTTTACTCAATATGACTGTATACTGTAACACTCAATATGACAGTTATTTAAACATAACTCCTAAACCACACATTAAAAATGGCTAATAATGCCTGAAATAATGCATCTTTGGGAGTTTTACTAGAAACATATGCTTTTTTAAATCTTGCAAATGCAAAAAGTAGTTTTTTACTCAATATGACTATAATAGTCTTAGAATCCTGAGATAATGCGAAAAAAGCAATAAAAATGTATTCAAACATAACTTCTAAACAACACATGCAAAATGGCTAATAATGCCCAGAGATATGTTTTTTTGTTAGTTTTACTAGAAAAATGATCTTTTGTAAGGTTTGCAAAGACACAAATTAGTTTTATTATTCAATATAACAGTGTAACTGTCATACTAAATATGAAGGGTTTATAATCATAACCCCAAAACCAAATATGAAATTTGTCTTAAAAAGCCTTTAATATTGAATTTATGTAAGTTTTAGCAGAATCAGGTATTTTGGAAAGGTTGACGAATACAAATATTAGATTTTACTGGCCTCATATTGGTCACACTCAAAATGACATTTTTTGAAACATAACTCCAAAAATACACATGCAAATAGTCTAATAATGCCTGAAGAAATGCATCTTCGAGAGTTTTCCAGAAAAAAAAACATTTGGTAAGGTTTGCAAAAACAAAATTTGATTTGTTACTCAATTTGACAGTAATGTACTTAGAATCCTGAGATAATGCGAAAAAAGCAATACAAATGTATTCCAACATAATTCCTAATCCAAACGTGCAAAATGTCTAAAAATGCCTTTGATATTGAATACATGTTAGTTTTACTAGATACAGTTGTTTTTCAATGGTTTGCAAATACAAAAATGAGGTTTTAATCAATATGACTGTATACTGTAACACTCAATATGACAGTTATTTAAACATAACTCCTACACCACACATTAAAAATGGCTAATAATGCCTGAAATAATGCATCTTTGGGAGTTTTACTAGAAACATATGCTTTTTTAAATCTTGCAAATGCAAAAAGTAGTTTTTTACTCAATATGACTATAATAGTCTTAGAATCCTGAGATAATGCGAAAAAAGCAATAAAAATGTATTCAAACATAACTTCTAAACAACACATGCAAAATGGCTAATAATGCCCAGAGATATGTTTTTTTGTTAGTTTTACTAGAAAAATGATCTTTTGTAAGGTTTGCAAAGACACAAATTAGTTTTTGTATTCAATATAACAGTGTAACTGTCATACTAAATATGAAAGGTTTATAATCATAACTCCAAAACCAAATATGAAATTTGTCTTAAAAAGCCTTTAATATTGAATTTATGTAAGTTTTAGCAGAATCAGGTATTTTGAAAAGGTTGACAAATACAAATATTAGATTTTACTGGCCTCATATTGGTCACACTCAAAATGATATTTTTTGAAACATAACTCCAAAAATACACATGCAAAATGTCTAATAATGCCTGAAGAAATGCATCTTCAAGAGTTTTCCTGAAAAAAAAAACATTTGTTAAGGTTAGCAAAAACAAAATTTGATTTGTTACTCAATTCGATTAAAAAGGAACTTAGAATCCTGAGATAATGCGAAAAAAGCAATAAAAATGTATTCCAACATAATTCCTAATCCAAACGTGCAAAATGTCTAAAAATGCCTGTGATATTCAATACATGTGAGTTTTACTAGATACAGTTCTTTTTCAATGGTTTGCAAATACAAAAATGAGGTTTTACTCAATATGACTGTATACTGTAACACTCAATATGACAGTTATTTAAACATAACTCCTAAACCACACATTAAAAATGGCTAATAATGCCTGAAATAATGCATCTTTGGGAGTTTTACTAAAAACATATGCTTTTTCAAATCTTGCAAATGCAAAAAGTAGTTTTTTACTCAATATGACTATAGTAGTCTTAGAATCCTGAGATAATGCGAAAAAAGCAATAAAAATGTATTCAAACATAACTTCTAAACAACACATGCAAAATGGCTAATAATGCCCAGATATATGTTTTTTTGTTAGTTTTACTAGAAAAATGATCTTTTGTAAGGTTTGCAAAGACACAAATTAGTTTTTGTATTCAATATAACAGTGTAACTGTCATACTAAATATGAAAGGTTTATAATCATAACTCCAAAACCAAATATGAAATTTGTCTTAAAAAGCCTTTAATATTGAATTTATTTAAGTTTTAGCAGAATCAGGTATTTTGAAAAGGTTGACAAATACAAATATTAGATTTTACCGGCGTCATATTGGTCACACTCAAAATGAAATTTTTTGAAACATAACTCCAAAAATACACATGCAAAATGTCTAATAATGCCTGAAGAAATGCATCTTCAAGAGTTTTCCTGAAAAAAAAAAAACATTTGGTAAGGTTTGCAAAAACAAAATTTGATTTGTTACTCAATTCGATTAAAAAGGAACTTAGAATCCTGAGATAATGCGAAAAAAGCAATAAAAATGTATTCCAACATAATTCCTAATCCAAACGTGCAAAATGTCTAAAAATGCCTGTGATATTGAATACATGTTAGTTTTACTAGATACAGTTGTTTTTCAATGGTTTGCAAATACAAAAATGAGGTTTTAATCAATATGACTGTATACTGTAACACTCAATATGACAGTTATTTAAACATAACTCCTACACCACACATTAAAAATGGCTAATAATGCCTGAAATAATGCATCTTTGGGAGTTTTACTAGAAACATATGCTTTTTTAAATCTTGCAAATGCAAAAAGTAGTTTTTTACTCAATATGACTATAATAGTCTTAGAATCCTGAGATAATGCGAAAAAAGCAATAAAAATGTATTCAAACATAACTTCTAAACAACACATGCAAAATGGCTAATAATGCCCAGAGATATGTTTTTTTGTTAGTTTTACTAGAAAAATGATCTTTTGTAAGGTTTGCAAAGACACAAATTAGTTTTTGTATTCAATATAACAGTGTAACTGTCATACTAAATATGAAAGGTTTATAATCATAACTCCAAAACCAAATATGAAATTTGTCTTAAAAAGCCTTTAATATTGAATTTATGTAAGTTTTAGCAGAATCAGGTATTTTGAAAAGGTTGACAAATACAAATATTAGATTTTACTGGCCTCATATTGGTCACACTCAAAATGACATTTTTTGAAACATAACTCCAAAAATACACATGCAAAATGTCTAATAATGCCTGAAGAAATGCATCTTCAAGAGTTTTCCTGAAAAAAAAAACATTTGGTAAGGTTTGCAAAAACAAAATTTGATTTGTTACTCAATTCGATTAAAAAGGAACTTAGAATCCTGAGATAATGCGAAAAAAGCAATAAAAATGTATTCCAACATAATTCCTAATCCAAACGTGCAAAATGTCTAAAAATGCCTGTGATATTGAATACATGTGAGTTTTACTAGATACAGTTGTTTTTCAATGGTTTGCAAATACAAAAATTAGGTTTTACTCAATATGACTGTATACTGTAACACTCAATATGACAGTTATTTAAACATAACTCCTAAACCACACATTAAAAATGGCTAATAATGCCTGAAATAATGCATCTTTGGGAGTTTTACTAGAAACATATGCTTTTTTAAATCTTGCAAATGCAAAAAGTAGTTTTTTACTCAATATGACTATAATAGTCTTAGAATCCTGAGATAATGCGAAAAAAGCAATAAAAATGTATTCAAACATAACTTCTAAACAACACATGCAAAATGGCTAATAATGCCCAGAGATATGTTTTTTTGTTAGTTTTACTAGAAAAATGATCTTTTGTAAGGTTTGCAAAGACACAAATTAGTTTTATTATTCAATATAACAGTGTAACTGTCATACTAAATATGAAGGGTTTATAATCATAACCCCAAAACCAAATATGAAATTTGTCTTAAAAAGCCTTTAATATTGAATTTATGTAAGTTTTAGCAGAATCAGGTATTTTGGAAAGGTTGACGAATACAAATATTAGATTTTACTGGCCTCATATTGGTCACACTCAAAATGACATTTTTTGAAACATAACTCCAAAAATACACATGCAAATAGTCTAATAATGCCTGAAGAAATGCATCTTCGAGAGTTTTCCAGAAAAAAAAACATTTGGTAAGGTTTGCAAAAACAAAATTTGATTTGTTACTCAATTTGACAGTAATGTACTTAGAATCCTGAGATAATGCGAAAAAAGCAATAAAAATGTATTCCAACATAATTCCTAATCCAAACGTGCAAAATGTCTAAAAATGCCTTTGATATTGAATACATGTTAGTTTTACTAGATACAGTTGTTTTTCAATGGTTTGCAAATACAAAAATGAGGTTTTAATCAATATGACTGTATACTGTAACACTCAATATGACAGTTATTTAAACATAACTCCTACACCACACATTAAAAATGGCTAATAATGCCTGAAATAATGCATCTTTGGGAGTTTTACTAGAAACATATGCTTTTTTAAATCTTGCAAATGCAAAAAGTAGTTTTTTACTCAATATGACTATAATAGTCTTAGAATCCTGAGATAATGCGAAAAAAGCAATAAAAATGTATTCAAACATAACTTCTAAACAACACATGCAAAATGGCTAATAATGCCCAGAGATATGTTTTTTTGTTAGTTTTACTAGAAAAATGATCTTTTGTAAGGTTTGCAAAGACACAAATTAGTTTTTGTATTCAATATAACAGTGTAACTGTCATACTAAATATGAAAGGTTTATAATCATAACTCCAAAACCAAATATGAAATTTGTCTTAAAAAGCCTTTAATATTGAATTTATGTAAGTTTTAGCAGAATCAGGTATTTTGAAAAGGTTGACAAATACAAATATTAGATTTTACTGGCCTCATATTGGTCACACTCAAAATGACATTTTTTGAAACATAACTCCAAAAATACACATGCAAAATGTCTAATAATGCCTGAAGAAATGCATCTTCAAGAGTTTTCCTGAAAAAAAAAAACATTTGGTAAGGTTTGCAAAAACAAAATTTGATTTGTTACTCAATTCAATTAAAAAGGAACTTAGAATCCTGAGATAATGCGAAAAAAGCAATAAAATTGTATTCCAACATCATTCCTAATCCAAACGTGAAAAATGTCTAAAAATGCCTGTGATATTCAATACATGTGAGTTTTACTAGATACAGTTGTTTTTCAATGGTTTGCAAATACAAAAATGAGGTTTTACTCAATATGACTGTATACTGTAACACTCAATATGACAGTTATTTAAACATAACTCCTAAACCACACATTAAAAATGGCTAATAATGCCTGAAATAATGCATCTTTGGGAGTTTTACTAAAAACATATGCTTTTTCAAATCTTGCAAATGCAAAAAGTAGTTTTTTACTCAATATGACTATAATAGTCTTAGAATCCTGAGATAATGCGAAAAAAGCAATAAAAATGTATTCAAACATAACTTCTAAACAACACATGCAAAATGGCTAATAATGCCCAGAGATATGTTTTTTTGTTAGTTTTACTAGAAAAATGATCTTTTGTAAGGTTTGCAAAGACACAAATTAGTTTTTTTATTCAATATAACAGTGTAACTGTCATACTAAATATGAAGGGTTTATAATCATAACTCCAAAACCAAATATGAAATTTGTCTTAAAAAGCCTTTAATATTGAATTTATGTAAGTTTTAGCAGAATCAGGTATTTTGGAAAGGTTGACGAATACAAATATTAGATTTTACTGGCCTCATATTGGTCACACTCAAAATGACATTTTTTGAAACATAACTCCAAAAATACACATGCAAATAGTCTAATAATGCCTGAAGAAATGCATCTTCGAGAGTTTTCCAGAAAAAAAAACATTTGGTAAGGTTTGCAAAAACAAAATTTGATTTGTTACTCAATTTGACAGTAATGTACTTAGAATCCTGAGATAATGCGAAAAAAGCAATAAAAATGTATTCCAACATAATTCCTAATCCAAACGTGCAAAATGTCTAAAAATGCCTTTGATATTGAATACATGTTAGTTTTACTAGATACAGTTGTTTTTCAATGGTTTGCAAATACAAAAATGAGGTTTTAATCAATATGACTGTATACTGTAACACTCAATATGACAGTTATTTAAACATAACTCCTACACCACACATTAAAAATGACTAATAATGCCTGAAATAATGCATCTTTGGGAGTTTTACTAGAAACATATGCTTTTTTAAATCTTGCAAATGCAAAAAGTAGTTTTTTACTCAATATGACTATAATAGTCTTAGAATCCTGAGATAATGCGAAAAAAGCAATAAAAATGTATTCAAACATAACTTCTAAACAACACATGCAAAATGGCTAATAATGCCCAGAGATATGTTTTTTTGTTAGTTTTACTAGAAAAATGATCTTTTGTAAGGTTTGCAAAGACACAAATTAGTTTTTGTATTCAATATAACAGTGTAACTGTCATACTAAATATGAAAGGTTTATAATCATAACTCCAAAACCAAATATGGAATTTGTCTTAAAAAGCCTTTAATATTGAATTTATGTAAGTTTTAGCAGAATCAGGTATTTTGAAAAGGTTGACAAATACAAATATTAGATTTTACTGGCCTCATATTGGTCACACTCAAAATGACATTTTTTGAAACATAACTCCAAAAATACACATGCAAAATGTCTAATAATGCCTGAAGAAATGCATCTTCAAGAGTTTTCCTGAAAAAAAAAACAATTGTTAAGGTTAGCAAAAACAAAATTTGATTTGTTACTCAATTCGATTAAAAAGGAACTTAGAATCCTGAGATAATGCGAAAAAAGCAATAAAAATGTATTCCAACATAATTCCTAATCCAAACGTGCAAAATGTCTAAAAATGCCTGTGATATTCAATACATGTGAGTTTTACTAGATACAGTTCTTTTTCAATGGTTTGCAAATACAAAAATGAGGTTTTACTCAATATGACTGTATACTGTAACACTCAATATGACAGTTATTTAAACATAACTCCTAAACCACACATTAAAAATGGCTAATAATGCCTGAAATAATGCATCTTTGGGAGTTTTACTAAAAACATATGCTTTTTCAAATCTTGCAAATGCAAAAAGTAGTTTTTTACTCAATATGACTATAATAGTCTTAGAATCCTGAGATAATGCGAAAAAAGCAATAAAAATGTATTCAAACATAACTTCTAAACAACACATGCAAAATGGCTAATAATGCCCAGAGATATGTTTTTTTGTTAGTTTTACTAGAAAAATGATCTTTTGTAAGGTTTGCAAAGACACAAATTAGTTTTTGTATTCAATATAACAGTGTAACTGTCATACTAAATATGAAAGGTTTATAATCATAACTCCAAAACCAAATATGAAATTTGTCTTAAAAAGCCTTTAATATTGAATTTATGTACGTTTTAGCAGAATCGGGTATTTTGAAAAGGTTGACAAATACAAATATTAGATTTTACCGGCCTCATATTGGTCACACTCAAAATGACATTTTTTGAAACATAACTCCAAAAATACACATGCAAAATGTCTAATAATGCCTGAAGAAATGCATCTTCAAGAGTTTTCCTGAAAAAAAAAAACATTTGGTAAGGTTTGCAAAAACAAAATTTGATTTGTTACTCAATTCGATTAAAAAGGAACTTAGAATCCTGAGATAATGCGAAAAAAGCAATAAAAATGTATTCCAACATAATTCCTAATCCAAACGTGCAAAATGTCTAAAAATGCCTGTGATATTGAATACATGTTAGTTTTAGTAGATACAGTTGTTTTTCAATGGTTTGCAAATAAAAAAATGAGGTTTTAATCAATATGACTGTATACTGTAACACTCAATATGACAGTTATTTAAACATAACTCCTACACCACACATTAAAAATGGCTAATAATGCCTGAAATAATGCATCTTTGGGAGTTTTACTAGAAACATATGCTTTTTTAAATCTTGCAAATGCAAAAAGTAGTTTTTTACTCAATATGACTATAATAGTCTTAGAATCCTGAGATAATGCGAAAAAAGCAATAAAAATGTATTCAAACATAACTTCTAAACAACACATGCAAAATGGCTAATAATGCCCAGAGATATGTTTTTTTGTTAGTTTTACTAGAAAAATGATATTTTGTAAGGTTTGCAAAGACACAAATTAGTTTTTTTATTCAATATAACAGTGTAACTGTCATACTAAATATGAAGGGTTTATAATCATAACTCCAAAACCAAATATGAAATTTGTCTTAAAAAGCCTTTAATATTGAATTTATGTAAGTTTTAGCAGAATCAGGTATTTTGAAAAGGTTGACAAATACAAATATTAGATTTTACTGGCCTCATATTGGTCACACTCAAAATGACATTTTTTGAAACATAACTCCAAAAATACACATGCAAAATGTCTAATAATGCCTGAAGAAATGCATCTTCAAGAGTTTTCCTGAAAAAAAAAAACATTTGGTAAGGTTTGCAAAAACAAAATTTGATTTGTTACTCAATTCGATTAAAAAGGAACTTAGAATCCTGAGATAATGCGAAAAAAGCAATAAAAATGTATTCCAACATAATTCCTAATCCAAACGTGCAAAATGTCTAAAAATGCCTGTGATATTGAATACATGTGAGTTTTACTAGATACAGTTGTTTTTCAATGGTTTGCAAATACAAAAATGAGGTTTTACTCAATATGACTGTATACTGTAACACTCAATATGACAGTTATTTAAACATAACTCCTAAACCACACATTAAAAATGGCTAATAATGCCTGAAATAATGCATCTTTGGGAGTTTTACTAGAAACATATGCTTTTTTAAATCTTGCAAATGCAAAAAGTAGTTTTTTACTCAATATGACTATAATAGTCTTAGAATCCTGAGATAATGCGAAAAAAGCAATAAAAATGTATTCAAACATAACTTCTAAACAACACATGCAAAATGGCTAATAATGCCCAGAGATATGTTTTTTTGTTAGTTTTACTAGAAAAATGATCTTTTGTAAGGTTTGCAAAGACACAAATTAGTTTTTTTATTCAATATAACAGTGTAACTGTCATACTAAATATGAAGGGTTTATAATCATAACTCCAAAACCAAATATGAAATTTGTCTTAAAAAGCCTTTAATATTGAATTTATGTAAGTTTTAGCAGAATCAGGTATTTTGGAAAGGTTGACGAATACAAATATTAGATTTTACTGGCCTCATATTGGTCACACTCAAAATGACATTTTTTGAAACATAACTCCAAAAATACACATTCAAATAGTCTAATAATGCCTGAAGAAATGCATCTTCGAGAGTTTTCCAGAAAAAAAAACATTTGGTAAGGTTTGCAAAAACAAAATTTGATTTGTTACTCAATTTGACAGTAATGTACTTAGAATCCTGAGATAATGCGAAAAAAGCAATAAAAATGTATTCCAACATAATTCCTAATCCAAACGTGCAAAATGTCTAAAAATGCCTTTGATATTGAATACATGTTAGTTTTACTAGATACAGTTGTTTTTCAATGGTTTGCAAATACAAAAATGAGGTTTTAATCAATATGACTGTATACTGTAACACTCAATATGACAGTTATTTAAACATAACTCCTACACCACACATTAAAAATGGCTAATAATGCCTGAAATAATGCATCTTTGGGAGTTTTACTAGAAACATATGCTTTTTTAAATCTTGCAAATGCAAAAAGTAGTTTTTTACTCAATATGACTATAATAGTCTTAGAATCCTGAGATAATGCGAAAAAAGCAATAAAAATGTATTCAAACATAACTTCTAAACAACACATGCAAAATGGCTAATAATGCCCAGAGATATGTTTTTTTGTTAGTTTTACTAGAAAAATGATCTTTTGTAAGGTTTGCAAAGACACAAATTAGTTTTTGTATTCAATATAACAGTGTAACTGTCATACTAAATATGAAAGGTTTATAATCATAACTCCAAAACCAAATATGGAATTTGTCTTAAAAAGCCTTTAATATTGAATTTATGTAAGTTTTAGCAGAATCAGGTATTTTGAAAAGGTTGACAAATACAAATATTAGATTTTACTGGCCTCATATTGGTCACACTCAAAATGACATTTTTTGAAACATAACTCCAAAAATACACATGCAAAATGTCTAATAATGCCTGAAGAAATGCATCTTCAAGAGTTTTCCTGAAAAAAAAAACAATTGTTAAGGTTAGCAAAAACAAAATTTGATTTGTTACTCAATTCGATTAAAAAGGAACTTAGAATCCTGAGATAATGCGAAAAAAGCAATAAAAATGTATTCCAACATAATTCCTAATCCAAACGTGCAAAATGTCTAAAAATGCCTGTGATATTCAATACATGTGAGTTTTACTAGATACAGTTCTTTTTCAATGGTTTGCAAATACAAAAATGAGGTTTTACTCAATATGACTGTATACTGTAACACTCAATATGACAGTTATTTAAACATAACTCCTAAACCACACATTAAAAATGGCTAATAATGCCTGAAATAATGCATCTTTGGGAGTTTTACTAAAAACATATGCTTTTTCAAATCTTGCAAATGCAAAAAGTAGTTTTTTACTCAATATGACTATAATAGTCTTAGAATCCTGAGATAATGCGAAAAAAGCAATAAAAATGTATTCAAACATAACTTCTAAACAACACATGCAAAATGGCTAATAATGCCCAGAGATATGTTTTTTTGTTAGTTTTACTAGAAAAATGATCTTTTGTAAGGTTTGCAAAGACACAAATTAGTTTTTGTATTCAATATAACAGTGTAACTGTCATACTAAATATGAAAGGTTTATAATCATAACTCCAAAACCAAATATGAAATTTGTCTTAAAAAGCCTTTAATATTGAATTTATGTACGTTTTAGCAGAATCAGGTATTTTGAAAAGGTTGACAAATACAAATATTAGATTTTACCGGCCTCATATTGGTCACACTCAAAATGACATTTTTTGAAACATAACTCCAAAAATACACATGCAAAATGTCTAATAATGCCTGAAGAAATGCATCTTCAAGAGTTTTCCTGAAAAAAAAAAACATTTGGTAAGGTTTGCAAAAACAAAATTTGATTTGTTACTCAATTCGATTAAAAAGGAACTTAGAATCCTGAGATAATGCGAAAAAAGCAATAAAAATGTATTCCAACATAATTCCTAATCCAAACGTGCAAAATGTCTAAAAATGCCTGTGATATTGAATACATGTTAGTTTTAGTAGATACAGTTGTTTTTCAATGGTTTGCAAATACAAAAATGAGGTTTTAATCAATATGACTGTATACTGTAACACTCAATATGACAGTTATTTAAACATAACTCCTACACCACACATTAAAAATGGCTAATAATGCCTGAAATAATGCATCTTTGGGAGTTTTACTAGAAACATATGCTTTTTTAAATCTTGCAAATGCAAAAAGTAGTTTTTTACTCAATATGACTATAATAGTCTTAGAATCCTGAGATAATGCGAAAAAAGCAATAAAAATGTATTCAAACATAACTTCTAAACAACACATGCAAAATGGCTAATAATGCCCAGAGATATGTTTTTTTGTTAGTTTTACTAGAAAAATGATATTTTGTAAGGTTTGCAAAGACACAAATTAGTTTTTTTATTCAATATAACAGTGTAACTGTCATACTAAATATGAAGGGTTTATAATCATAACTCCAAAACCAAATATGAAATTTGTCTTAAAAAGCCTTTAATATTGAATTTATGTAAGTTTTAGCAGAATCAGGTATTTTGAAAAGGTTGACAAATACAAATATTAGATTTTACTGGCCTCATATTGGTCACACTCAAAATGACATTTTTTGAAACATAACTCCAAAAATACACATGCAAAATGTCTAATAATGCCTGAAGAAATGCATCTTCAAGAGTTTTCCTGAAAAAAAAAACAATTGTTAAGGTTAGCAAAAACAAAATTTGATTTGTTACTCAATTCGATTAAAAAGGAACTTAGAATCCTGAGATAATGCGAAAAAAGCAATAAAAATGTATTCCAACATAATTCCTAATCCAAACGTGCAAAATGTCTAAAAATGCCTGTGATATTGAATACATGTTAGTTTTACTAGATACAGTTGTTTTTCAATGGTTTGCAAATACAAAAATGAGGTTTTACTCAATATGACTGTATACTGTAACACTCAATATGACAGTTATTTAAACATAACTCCTAAACCACACATTAAAAATGGCTAATAATGCCTGAAATAATGCATCTTTGGGAGTTTTACTAGAAACATATGCTTTTTTAAATCTTGCAAATGCAAAAAGTAGTTTTTTACTCAATATGACTAAGATGGCGGCGCCCGGACGGGCTGCGCTCTCGAGGAGCTGCTGCTAAAGATGGAACATTTGGCAGAAATACCGGACAATTCCACAAACTTTATGGCTGGCTCACATCGTGGTCACTCCGTGATCACGTACGACCGCCAGACACTTCTGGATGTGGACACATCGGGCCGTTTTGGACCGATAGACACTTGCGTGCTAGACTTGCTAACTAGCACGGGAATACATCGGCGGCTACATCCAGCGGCCTGTGAAGCAGGGGAGTCTAGTAGCAGCGGGGGCCGTCTACGGAGCAGACGCCAGCGGTGTGATCGCAAACGCGGATGCCGAGCGGGGCTAAAAACAAAGCAGAAGGCTAATCCCCACAGAACACCACTTTCCTCCATCCCGAAGACGGATTTAGATGGAAAATGCGCGACTACTGGTCTGGGTAAGGAGTCAGTTAAATTAGAACAAGTTGTTTCTGCTTTGAGTGTTTCAGAGTTGGACATGTGTTTTACTGAGGTGGCTAACTATGATGCGTGCAGTTTATCAAAGCAACAAACAAACAATCGGAAAATCCCCGTTACTGAGGTGGCTAACCATGATGCATGCAGTTTATCAAAGCAACAAACAAACAATCGGAAAATCCCCGTTACTGAGGTGGCTAACCATGATGCGTGCAGTTTATCAAAGCAACAATCAAACAATCGGAAAATTCCTGTCGTATCAATTCCTAGATATGGTCGTAACTATACTAAATGCACTGGGCATAATAAACACAACATTATTAATATTGCTACTACGGATAATTTGATCAAAAACTCCCTAAAACAGCCCACTACCTATAATGTAGGTTTTTTAAACATAAGATCATTGTCTCCCAAAACGTTGTTAGTTAATGATATTATCAGAGACAACAATCTTAACGTCATCGGTCTCAGCGAAACCTGGCTTAAACCAAACGACTTTTTTGCGCTAAATGAGGCATGTCCTCCTAACTTTACACATGCGCATATTGCCCGTCCGCTCAAAAGGGGTGGGGGGGTCGCACTAATATACAACGAAAACTTTAACCTTAGTCCTAACATAAATAATAAATATAAATCGTTTGAGGTGCTTACTATGAGGTCTGTCACACCGCTGCCTCTACACCTGGCTGTTATCTACCGCCCCCCAGGGCCCTATTCGGACTTTATTAATGAATTCTCAGAGTTCGTTGCTGATCTAGTGACACACGCCGATAATATAATCATAATGGGGGACTTTAATATCCATATGAATACCCCATCGGACCCACCGTGCGTAGCGCTCCAGACTGTAATTGATAGCTGTGGTCTCACACAAATAATAAATGAACCCACGCATCGCAACGGTAATACGATAGACCTAGTGCTTGTCAGGGGCATCACCGTTTCCAAAGTTACGATACTCCCGTATACTAAAGTATTGTCCGATCATTACCTTATAAAATTCGAGGTTCAGACGCATGTTCGTCAAACTAATAATAATAATAACTGCTATAGCAGCCGCAACATTAATACAGCCACAACGACAACTCTTGCGGACCTACTGCCCTCGGTAATGGCACCATTCCCAAAGTATGTGGGCTCTATTGATAACCTCACTAACAACTTTAACGACGCCCTGCGCGAAACCATTGATAACATAGCACCGCTAAAGTTAAAAAAGGCTCCAAAAAAGCGCACCCCGTGGTTTACAGAAGAAACTAGAGCTCAGAAATTATTATGCAGAAAGCTGGAACGCAAATGGCGCACGACTAAACTTGAGGTGCACCATCAAGCATGGAGTGATGGTTTAATAACTTATAAACGCATGCTTACCTTAGCTAAAGCTAAATATTACTCAAATCTCATCCACCGTAATAAAAACGATCCTAAATTTTTGTTTAGTACGGTAGCATCGCTAACCCAACAAGGGACACCTTCCAGTAGCTTAACCCACTCAGCTGATGACTTTATGCAATTCTTTAGTAAGAAAATTGAAGTCATTAGAAAGGAGATTAAAGACAATGCGTCCCAGCTACAACGGGGTTCTATTAACACTGACACGATTGCATATACGGCGGATACTGCCCTCCAAAATAGTTTCTCTCGTTTTGAGGAAATAACATTAGAGGAATTGTTACAACGTGTTAAGGGAATAAAACAGACAACATGTTTACTTGACCCTCTTCCTGGGAAACTGATCAAGGAACTCTTTGTATTATTAGGTCCATCAGTGCTAAATATTATAAACTTATCACTCTCCTCGGGCACTGTTCCCCTAGCATTCAAAAAAGCGGTTATTCATCCTCTTCTTAAAAGACCTAACCTCGATCCTGACCTCATGGTAAATTACCGACCGGTGTCTCACCTTCCC
Source organism: Nerophis ophidion (assembly GCF_033978795.1). Classification (NCBI taxonomy): domain Eukaryota; kingdom Metazoa; phylum Chordata; class Actinopteri; order Syngnathiformes; family Syngnathidae; genus Nerophis; species Nerophis ophidion. The sequence goes on along the minus strand of NW_026906976.1, from coordinate 33,532 downwards.
TTTATTTCAAAAATCCTTGAAAAAATTGTTGCGGAGCAGTTAAATGAACACTTAGCGTCTAACAATCTATGTGAAACCTTTCAATCCGGTTTCAGGGCAAATCACTCGACGGAGACAGCCCTCGCAAAAATGACTAATGATCTATTGCTAACGATGGATTCTGATGCGTCATCTATGTTGCTGCTCCTCGATCTTAGCGCTGCTTTCGATACCGTCGATCATAATATTTTATTAGAACGTATCAAAACACGAATTGGTATGTCAGACTTAGCCCTGTCTTGGTTTAACTCTTATCTTACTGATAGGATGCAGTGTGTCTCCCATAACAATGTGACCTCGGACTACGTTAAGGTAACGTGTGGAGTTCCCCAGGGTTCGGTCCTTGGCCCTGCACTCTTCAGCATCTACATGCTGCCGCTAGGTGACATCATACGCAAATACGGTGTTAGCTTTCACTGTTATGCTGATGACACCCAACTCTACATGCCCCTAAAGCTGACCAACACGCCGGATTGTAGTCAGCTGGAGGCGTGTCTTAATGAAATTAAACAATGGATGTCCGCTAACTTTTTGCAACTCAACGCCAAAAAAACGGAAATGCTGATTATCGGTCCTGCTAGACACCGAACTCTATTTAATAATACAACTCTAACATTTGACAACCAAACAATTAAACAAGGCGACACGGTAAAGAATCTGGGTATTATCTTCGACCCAACTCTCTCCTTTGAGGCACACATTAAAAGCGTTACTAAAACGGCCTTCTTTCATCTCCGTAACATCGCTAAAATTCGCTCCATTCTGTCCACTAAAGACGCTGAGATCATTATCCATGCGTTTGTTACGTCTCGCCTCGACTACTGTAACGTATTATTTTCGGGTCTCCCCATGTCTAGCATTAAAAGATTACAGTTGGTACAAAATGCGGCTGCTAGACTTTTGACAAGAACAAGAAAGTTTGATCACATTACGCCTGTACTGGCTCACCTGCACTGGCTTCCTGTGCACTTAAGATGTGACTTTAAGGTTTTACTACTTACGTATAAAATACTACACGGTCTAGCTCCATCTTATCTTGCCGATTGTATTGTACCATATGTCCCGGCAAGAAATCTGCGTTCAAAGGATTCCGGCTTATTAGTGATTCCCAAAGCCCAAAAAAAGTCTGCGGGCTATAGAGCGTTTTCCGTTCGGGCTCCAGTACTCTGGAATACCCTCCCGGTAACAGTTCGCGATGCCACCTCAGTAGAAGCATTTAAGTCTCACCTTAAAACTCATTTGTATACTCTAGCCTTTAAATAGACTCCCTTTTTAGACCAGTTGATCTGCCGTTTCTTTTCTTTTTCTTCTATGTCCCACTCTCCCGTGTGGAGGGGGTCCAGTCCGATCCGGTGGCCATGTACTGCTCGCCTGTGTATCGGCTGGGGACATCTCTGCGCTGCTGGTCCGCCTACGCTTGGGATGGTTTCCTGCTGGCTCCGCTGTGAACGGGACTCTCGCTGCTGTGTCTTGGATCCTCTTTGGACTGGACTCCCGCGACTGTGTTGTATCCATTGTGGATTGAACTTTCACAGCATCATGTTAGACCCGCTCGACATCCATTGCTTTCCTCCTCTCTAAGGTTCTCCTAGTCATCATTGTCACCGACGTCCCACTGGGTCATTATTGTCACCAATGTCCCACTGGGTGTGAGTTTTCCTTGCCCTTATGTGGGCCTACCGAGGATGTCGTGGTGGTTTGTGCAGCCCTTTGAGACACTAGTGATTTAGGGCTATATAAGTAAACATTGATTGATTGATTGAATAGTCTTAGAATCCTGAGATAATGCGAAAAAAGCAATAAAAATGTATTCAAACATAACTTCTAAACAACACATGCAAAATGGCTAATAATGCCCAGAGATATGTTTTTTTGTTAGTTTTACTAGAAAAATTATCTTTTGTAAGGTTTGCAAAGACACAAATTAGTTTTTTTATTCAATATAACAGTGTAACTGTCATACTAAATATGAAGGGTTTATAATCATAACTCCAAAACCAAATATGAAATTTGTCTTAAAAAGCCTTTAATATTGAATTTATGTAAGTTTTAGCAGAATCAGGTATTTTGGAAAGGTTGACGAATACAAATATTAGATTTTACTGGCCTCATATTGGTCACACTCAAAATGACATTTTTTGAAACATAACTCCAAAAATACACATTCAAATAGTCTAATAATGCCTGAAGAAATGCATCTTCGAGAGTTTTCCAGAAAAAAAAACATTTGGTAAGGTTTGCAAAAACAAAATTTGATTTGTTACTCAATTTGACAGTAATGTACTTAGAATCCTGAGATAATGCGAAAAAAGCAATAAAAATGTATTCCAACATAATTCCTAATCCAAATGTGCAAAATGTCTAAAAATGCCTTTGATATTGAATACATGTTAGTTTTACTAGATACAGTTGTTTTTCAATGGTTTGCAAATACAAAAATGAGGTTTTAATCAATATGACTGTATACTGTAACACTCAATATGACAGTTATGTAAACATAACTCCTACACCACACATTAAAAATGGCTAATAATGCCTGAAATAATGCATCTTTGGGAGTTTTACTAGAAACATATGCTTTTTTAAATCTTGCAAATGCAAAAAGTAGTTTTTTACTCAATATGACTATAATAGTCTTAGAATCCTGAGATAATGCGAAAAAAGCAATAAAAATGTATTCAAACATAACTTCTAAACAACACATGCAAAATGGCTAATAATGCCCAGAGATATGTTTTTTTGTTAGTTTTACTAGAAAAATGATCTTTTGTAAGGTTTGCAAAGACACAAATTAGTTTTTGTATTCAATATAACAGTGTAACTGTCATACTAAATATGAAAGGTTTATAATCATAACTCCAAAACCAAATATGGAATTTGTCTTAAAAAGCCTTTAATATTGAATTTATGTAAGTTTTAGCAGAATCAGGTATTTTGAAAAGGTTGACAAATACAAATATTAGATTTTACTGGCCTCATATTGGTCACACTCAAAATGACATTTTTTGAAACATAACTCCAAAAATACACATGCAAAATGTCTAATAATGCCTGAAGAAATGCATCTTCAAGAGTTTTCCTGAAAAAAAAAACAATTGTTAAGGTTAGCAAAAACAAAATTTGATTTGTTACTCAATTCGATTAAAAAGGAACTTAGAATCCTGAGATAATGCGAAAAAAGCAATAAAAATGTATTCCAACATAATTCCTAATCCAAACGTGCAAAATGTCTAAAAATGCCTGTGATATTCAATACATGTGAGTTTTACTAGATACAGTTCTTTTTCAATGGTTTGCAAATACAAAAATGAGGTTTTACTCAATATGACTGTATACTGTAACACTCAATATGACAGTTATTTAAACATAACTCCTAAACCACACATTAAAAATGGCTAATAATGCCTGAAATAATGCATCTTTGGGAGTTTTACTAAAAACATATGCTTTTTCAAATCTTGCAAATGCAAAAAGTAGTTTTTTACTCAATATGACTATAATAGTCTTAGAATCCTGAGATAATGCGAAAAAAGCAATAAAAATGTATTCAAACATAACTTCTAAACAACACATGCAAAATGGCTAATAATGCCCAGAGATATGTTTTTTTGTTAGTTTTACTAGAAAAATGATCTTTTGTAAGGTTTGCAAAGACACAAATTAGTTTTTGTATTCAATATAACAGTGTAACTGTCATACTAAATATGAAAGGTTTATAATCATAACTCCAAAACCAAATATGAAATTTGTCTTAAAAAGCCTTTAATATTGAATTTATGTAAGTTTTAGCAGAATCAGGTATTTTGAAAAGGTTGACAAATACAAATATTAGATTTTACCGGCCTCATATTGGTCACACTCAAAATGACATTTTTTGAAACATAACTCCAAAAATACACATGCAAAATGTCTAATAATGCCTGAAGAAATGCATCTTCAAGAGTTTTCCTGAAAAAAAAAAACATTTGGTAAGGTTTGCAAAAACAAAATTTGATTTGTTACTCAATTCGATTAAAAAGGAACTTAGAATCCTGAGATAATGCGAAAAAAGCAATAAAAATGTATTCCAACATAATTCCTAATCCAAACGTGCAAAATGTCTAAAAATGCCTGTGATATTGAATACATGTTAGTTTTAGTAGATACAGTTGTTTTTCAATGGTTTGCAAATACAAAAATGAGGTTTTAATCAATATGACTGTATACTGTAACACTCAATATGACAGTTATTTAAACATAACTCCTACACCACACATTAAAAATGGCTAATAATGCCTGAAATAATGCATCTTTGGGAGTTTTACTAGAAACATATGCTTTTTTAAATCTTGCAAATGCAAAAAGTAGTTTTTTACTCAATATGACTATAATAGTCTTAGAATCCTGAGATAATGCGAAAAAAGCAATAAAAATGTATTCAAACATAACTTCTAAACAACACATGCAAAATGGCTAATAATGCCCAGAGATATGTTTTTTTGTTAGTTTTACTAGAAAAATGATATTTTGTAAGGTTTGCAAAGACACAAATTAGTTTTTTTATTCAATATAACAGTGTAACTGTCATACTAAATATGAAGGGTTTATAATCATAACTCCAAAACCAAATATGAAATTTGTCTTAAAAAGCCTTTGATATTGAATTTATGTAAGTTTTAGCAGAATCAGGTATTTTGGAAAGGTTGACAAATACAAATATTAGATTTTACTGGCCTCATATTGGTCACACTCAAAATGACATTTTTTGAAACATAACTCCAAAAATACACATGCAAATAGTCTAATAATGCCTGAAGAAATGCATCTTCGAGAGTTTTCCAGAAAAAAAAAACATTTGGTAAGGTTTGCAAAAACAAAATTTGATTTGTTACTCAATTTGACAGTAATGTACTTAGAATCCTGAGATAATGCGAAAAAAGCAATAAAAATGTATTCCAACATAATTCCTAATCCAAACGTGCAAAATGTCTAAAAATGCCTGTGATATTGAATACATGTTAGTTTTACTAGATACAGTTGTTTTTCAATGGTTTGCAAAAACAAAAATGAGGTTTTAATCAATATGACTGTATACTGTAACACTCAATATGACAGTTATTTAAACATAACTCCTACACCACACATTAAAAATGGCTAATAATGCCTGAAATAATGCATCTTTGGGAGTTTTACTAGAAACATATGCTTTTTTAAATCTTGCAAATGCAAAAAGTAGTTTTTTACTCAATATGACTATAATAGTTTTAGAATCCTGAGATAATGCGAAAAAAGCAATAAAAATGTATTCAAACATAACTTCTAAACAACACATGCAAAATGGCTAATAATGCCCAGAGATATGTTTTTTTGTTAGTTTTACTAGAAAAATGATCTTTTGTAAGGTTTGCAAAGACACAAATTAGTTTTTGTATTCAATATAACAGTGTAACTGTCATACTAAATATGAAAGGTTTATAATCATAACTCCAAAACCAAATATGAAATTTGTCTTAAAAAGCCTTTAATATTGAATTTATGTAAGTTTTAGCAGAATCAGGTATTTTGAAAAGGTTGACAAATACAAATATTAGATTTTACTGGCCTCATATTGGTCACACTCAAAATGACATTTTTTGAAACATAACTCCAAAAATACACATGCAAAATGTCTAATAATGCCTGAAGAAATGCATCTTCAAGAGTTTTCCTGAAAAAAAAAAAACATTTGGTAAGGTTTGCAAAAACAAAATTTGATTTGTTAGTCAATTCGATTAAAAAGGAACTTAGAATCCTGAGATAATGCGAAAAAAGCAATAAAAATGTATTCCAACATAATTCCTAATCCAAACGTGCAAAATGTCTAAAAATGCCTGTGATATTCAATACATGTGAGTTTTACTAGATACAGTTGTTTTTCAATGGTTTGCAAATACAAAAATGAGGTTTTACTCAATATGACTGTATACTGTAACACTCAATATGACAGTTATTTAAACATAACTCCTAAACCACACATTAAAAATGGCTAATAATGCCTGAAATAATGCATCTTTGGGAGTTTTACTAAAAACATATGCTTTTTCAAATCTTGCAAATGCAAAAAGTAGTTTTTTACTCAATATGACTATAATAGTCTTAGAATCCTGAGATAATGCGAAAAAAGCAATAAAAATGTATTCAAACATAACTTCTAAACAACACATGCAAAATGGCTAATAATGCCCAGAGATATGTTTTTTTGTTAGTTTTACTAGAAAAATGATCTTTTGTAAGGTTTGCAAAGACACCAGTTAGTTTTTTTATTCAATATAACACTGTAACTGTCATACTAAATATGAAAGGTTTATAATCATAACTCCAAAACCAAATATGAAATGTGTCTTAAAAAGCCTTTAATATTGAATTTATGTAAGTTTTAGCAGAATCAGGTATTTTGGAAAGGTTGACAAATACAAATATTAGATTTTACTGGCCTCATATTGGTCACACTCAAAATGACATTTTTTGAAACATAACTCCAAAAATACACATGCAAATAGTCTAATAATTTCTGAAGAAATGCATCTTCGAGAGTTTTCCAGAAAAAAAAACATTTGGTAAGGTTTGCAAAAACAAAATTTGATTTGTTACTCAATTTGACAGTAATGTACTTAGAATCCTGAGATAATGCAAAAAAAGCAATAAAAATGTATTCCAACATAATTCCTAATCCAAACGTGCAAAATGTCTAAAAATGCCTGTGATATTGAATACATGTTAGTTTTACTAGATACAGTTGTTTTTCAATGGTTTGCAAATACAAAAATGAGGTTTTAATCAAAATGACTGTATACTGTAACACTCAATATGACAGTTATTTAAACATAACTCCTACACCACACATTAAAAATGGCTAATAATGCCTGAAATAATGCATCTTTGGGAGTTTTACTAGAAACATATGCTTTTTTAAATCTTGCAAATGCAAAAAGTAGTTTTTTACTCAATATGACTATAATAGTCTTAGAATCCTGAGATAATGCGAAAAAAGCAATAAAAATGTATTCAAACATAACTTCTAAACAACACATGCAAAATGGCTAATAATGCCCAGAGATATGTTTTTTTGTTAGTTTTACTAGAAAAATGATCTTTTGTAAGGTTTGCAAAGACACCAGTTAGTTTTTTTATTCAATATAACACTGTAACTGTCATACTAAATATGAAAGGTTTATAATCATAACTCCAAAACCAAATATGAAATGTGTCTTAAAAAGCCTTTAATATTGAATTTATGTAAGTTTTAGCAGAATCAGGTATTTTGGAAAGGTTGACAAATACAAATATTAGATTTTACTGGCCTCATATTGGTCACACTCAAAATGACATTTTTTGAAACATAACTCCAAAAATACACATGCAAATAGTCTAATAATTTCTGAAGAAATGCATCTTCGAGAGTTTTCCAGAAAAAAAAAACATTTGGTAAGGTTTGCAAAAACAAAATTTGATTTGTTACTCAATTTGACAGTAATGTACTTAGAATCCTGAGATAATGCAAAAAAAGAAATAAAAATGTATTCCAACATAATTCCTAATCCAAACGTGCAAAATGTCTAAAAATGTCTGTGATATTGAATACATGTTAGTTTTACTAGATACAGTTGTTTTTCAATGGTTTGCAAATACAAAAATGAGGTTTTAATCAAAATGACTGTATACTGTAACACTCAATATGACAGTTATTTAAACATAACTCCTACACCACATATTAAAAATGGCTAATAATGCCTGAAATAATGCATCTTTGGGAGTTTTACTAGAAACATATGCTTTTTTAAATCTTGCAAATGCAAAAAGTAGTTTTTTACTCAATATGACTATAATAGTCTTAGAATCCTGAGATAATGCGAAAAAGCAATAAAAATGTATTCAAACATAACTTCTAAACAACACATGCAAAATGGCTAATAATGCCCAGAGATATGTTTTTTTGTTAGTTTTACTAGAAAAATGATCTTTTGTAAGGTTTGCAAAGACACAAATTAGTTTTTGTATTCAATATAACAGTGTAACTGTCATACTAAATATGAAAGGTTTATAATCATAACTCCAAAACCAAATATGAAATTTGTCTTAAAAAGCCTTTAATATTGAATTTATGTAAGTTTTAGCAGAATCAGGTATTTTGAAAAGGTTGACAAATACAAATATTAGATTTTACTGGCCTCATATTGGTCACACTCAAAATGACATTTTTTGAAACATAACTCCAAAAATACACATGCAAAATGTCTAATAATGCCTGAAGAAATGCATCTTCAAGAGTTTTCCTGAAAAAAAAAAACATTTGGTAAGGTTTGCAAAAACAAAATTTGATTTGTTACTCAATTCGATTAAAAAGGAACTTAGAATCCTGAGATAATGCGAAAAAAGCAATAAAAATGTATTCCAACATAATTCCTAATCCAAACGTGCAAAATGTCTAAAAATGCCTGTGATATTCAATACATGTGAGTTTTACTAGATACAGTTGTTTTTCAATGGTTTGCAAATACAAAAATGAGGTTTTACTCAATATGACTGTATACTGTAACACTCAATATGACAGTTATTTAAACATAACTCCTAAACCACATATTAAAAATGGCTAATAATGCCTGAAATAATGCATCTTTGGGAGTTTTACTAAAAACATATGCTTTTTTAAATCTTGCAAATGCAAAAAGTAGTTTTTTACTCAATATGACTATAATAGTCTTAGAATCCTGAGATAATGCGAAAAAAGCAATAAAAATGTATTCAAACATAACTTCTAAACAACACATGCAAAATGGCTAATAATGCCCAGAGATATGTTTTTTTGTTAGTTTTACTAGAAAAATGATATTTTGTAAGGTTTGCAAAGACACAAATTAGTTTTTTTATTCAATATAACAGTGTAACTGTCATACTAAATATGAAGGGTTTATAATCATAACCCCAAAACCAAATTATGAAATTTGTCTTAAAAAGCCTTTAATATTGAATTTATGTAAGTTTTAGCAGAATCAGGTATTTTGGAAAGGTTGACAAATACAAATATTAGATTTTACTGGCCTCATATTGGTCACACTCAAAATGACATTTTTGAAACATAACTCCAAAAATACACATGCAAATAGTCTAATAATGCCTGAAGAAATGCATCTTCGAGAGTTTTCCAGAAAAAAAAAACATTTGGTAAGGTTTGCAAAAACAAAATTTGATTTGTTACTCAATTTGACAGTAATGTACTTACAATCCTGAGATAATGCGAAAAAAGCAATAAAAATGTATTCCAACATAATTCCTAATCCAAACGTGCAAAATGTCTAAAAATGCCTGTGATATTGAATACATGTTAGTTTTACTAGATACAGTTGTTTTTCAATGGTTTGCAAATACAAAAATGAGGTTTTAATCAATATGACTGTATACTGTAACACTCAATATGACAGTTATTTAAACATAACTCCTACACCACACATTAAAAATGGCTAATAATGCCTGAAATAATGCATCTTTGGGAGTTTTACTAGAAACATATGCTTTTTTAAATCTTGCAAATGCAAAAAGTAGTTTTTTACTCAATATGACTATAATAGTCTTAGAATCCTGAGATAATGCGAAAAAAGCAATAAAAATGTATTCAAACATAACTTCTAAACAACACATGCAAAATGGCTAATAATGCCCAGAGATATGTTTTTTTGTTAGTTTTACTAGAAAAATGATCTTTTGTAAGGTTTGCAAAGACACAAATTAGTTTTTGTATTCAATATAACAGTGTAACTGTCATACTAAATATGAAAGGTTTATAATCATAACTCCAAAACCAAATATGAAATTTGTCTTAAAAAGCCTTTAATATTGAATTTATGTAAGTTTTAGCAGAATCAGGTATTTGAAAAGGTTGACAAATACAAATATTAGATTTTACTGGCCTCATATTGGTCACACTCAAAATGACATTTTTTGAAACATAACTCCAAAAATACACATGCAAAATGTCTAATAATGCCTGAAGAAATGCATCTTCAAGAGTTTTCCTGAAAAAAAAAAACATTTGGTAAGGTTTGCAAAAACAAAATTTGATTTGTTACTCAATTCGATTAAAAAGGAACTTAGAATCCTGAGATAATGCGAAAAAAGCAATAAAAATGTATTCCAACATAATTCCTAATCCAAACGTGCAAAATGTCTAAAAATGCCTGTGATATTCAATACATGTGAGTTTTACTAGATACAGTTGTTTTTCAATGGTTTGCAAATACAAAAATGAGGTTTTACTCAATATGACTGTATACTGTAACACTCAATATGACAGTTATTTAAACATAACTCCTAAACCACATATTAAAAATGGCTAATAATGCCTGAAATAATGCATCTTTGGGAGTTTTACTAAAAACATATGCTTTTTTAAATCTTGCAAATGCAAAAAGTAGTTTTTTACTCAATATGACTATAATAGTCTTAGAATCCTGAGATAATGCGAAAAAAGCAATAAAAATGTATTCAAACATAACTTCTAAACAACACATGCAAAATGGCTAATAATGCCCAGAGATATGTTTTTTTGTTAGTTTTACTAGAAAAATGATATTTTGTAAGGTTTGCAAAGACACAAATTAGTTTTTTTATTCAATATAACAGTGTAACTGTCATACTAAATATGAAGGGTTTATAATCATAACCCCAAAACCAAATATGAAATTTGTCTTAAAAAGCCTTTAATATTGAATTTATGTAAGTTTTAGCAGAATCAGGTATTTTGGAAAGGTTGACAAATACAAATATTAGATTTTACTGGCCTCATATTGGTCACACTCAAAATGACATTTTTTGAAACATAACTCCAAAAATACACATGCAAATAGTCTAATAATGCCTGAAGAAATGCATCTTCGAGAGTTTTCCAGAAAAAAAAAACATTTGGTAAGGTTTGCAAAAACAAAATTTGATTTGTTACTCAATTTGACAGTAATGTACTTACAATCCTGAGATAATGCGAAAAAAGCAATAAAAATGTATTCCAACATAATTCCTAATCCAAACGTGCAAAATGTCTAAAAATGCCTGTGATATTGAATACATGTTAGTTTTACTAGATACAGTTGTTTTTCAATGGTTTGCAAATACAAAAATGAGGTTTTAATCAATATGACTGTATACTGTAACACTCAATATGACAGTTATTTAAACATAACTCCTACACCACACATTAAAAATGGCTAATAATGCCTGAAATAATGCATCTTTGGGAGTTTTACTAGAAACATATGCTTTTTTAAATCTTGCAAATGCAAAAAGTAGTTTTTTACTCAATATGACTATAATAGTCTTAGAATCCTGAGATAATGCGAAAAAAGCAATAAAAATGTATTCAAACATAACTTCTAAACAACACATGCAAAATGGCTAATAATGCCCAGAGATATGTTTTTTTGTTAGTTTTACTAGAAAAATGATCTTTTGTAAGGTTTGCAAAGACACAAATTAGTTTTTGTATTCAATATAACAGTGTAACTGTCATACTAAATATGAAAGGTTTATAATCATAACTACAAAACCAAATATGAAATGTGTCTTAAAAAGCCTTTAATATTGAATTTATGTAAGTTTTAGCAGAATCAGGTATTTTGAAAAGGTTGACAAATACAAATATTAGATTTTACTGGCCTCATATTGGTCACACTCAAAATGACATTTTTTGAAACATAACTCCAAAAATACACATGCAAAATGTCTAATAATGCCTGAAGAAATGCATCTTCAAGAGTTTTCCTGAAAAAAAAAAACATTTGGTAAGGTTTGCAAAAACAAAATTTGATTTGTTACTCAATTCGATTAAAAAGGAACTTAGAATCCTGAGATAATGCGAAAAAAGCAATAAAAATGTATTCCAACATAATTCCTAATCCAAACGTGCAAAATGTCTAAAAATGCCTGTGATATTCAATACATGTGAGTTTTACTAGATACAGTTGTTTTTCAATGGTTTGCAAATACAAAAATGAGGTTTTACTCAATATGACTGTATACTGTAACACTCAATATGACAGTTATTTAAACATAACTCCTAAACCACACATTAAAAATGGCTAATAATGCCTGAAATAATGCATCTTTGGGAGTTTTACTAAAAACATATGCTTTTTCAAATCTTGCAAATGCAAAAAGTAGTTTTTTACTCAATATGACTATAATAGTCTTAGAATCCTGAGATAATGCGAAAAAAGCAATAAAAATGTATTCAAACATAACTTCTAAACAACACATGCAAAATGGCTAATAATGCCCAGAGATATGTTTTTTTGTTAGTTTTACTAGAAAAATGATCTTTTGTAAGGTTTGCAAAGATACAAATTAGTTTTGTATTCAATATAACAGTGTAACTGTCATACTAAATATGAAAGGTTTATAATCATAACTCCAAAACCAAATATGAAATTTGTCTTAAAAAGCCTTTAATATTGAATTTATGTAAGTTTTAGCAGAATCAGGTATTTTGAAAAGGTTGACAAATACAAATATTAGATTTTACTGGCCTCATATTGGTCACACTCAAAATGACATTTTTTGAAACATAACTCCAAAAATACACATGCAAAATGTCTGATAATGCCTGAAGAAATGCATCTTCAAGAGTTTTCCTGAAAAAAAAAAACATTTGGTAAGGTTTGCAAAAACAAAATTTGATTTGTTACTCAATTCGATTAAAAAGGAACTTAGAATCCTGAGATAATGCGAAAAAAGCAATAAAAATGTATTCCAACATAATTCCTAATCCAAACGTGCAAAATGTCTAAAAATGCCTGTGATATTGAATACATGTTAGTTTTAGTAGATACAGTTGTTTTTCAATGGTTTGCAAATACAAAAATGAGGTTTTAATCAATATGACTGTATACTGTAACACTCATATGACAGTTATTTAAACATAACTCCTACACCACACATTAAAAATGGCTAATAATGCCTGAAATAATGCATCTTTGGGAGTTTTACTAGAAACATATGCTTTTTTAAATCTTGCAAATGCAAAAAGTAGTTTTTTACTCAATATGACTATAATAGTCTTAGAATCCTGAGATAATGCGAAAAAAGCAATAAAAATGTATTCAAACATAACTTCTAAACAACACATGCAAAATGGCTAATAATGCCCAGAGATATGTTTTTTTGTTAGTTTTACTAGAAAAATGATATTTTGTAAGGTTTGCAAAGACACAAATTAGTTTTTTTATTCAATATAACAGTGTAACTGTCATACTAAATATGAAGGGTTTATAATCATAACTCCAAAACCAAATATGAAATTTGTCTTAAAAAGCCTTTAATATTGAATTTATGTAAGTTTTAGCAGAATCAGGTATTTTGAAAAGGTTGACAAATACAAATATTAGATTTTACTGGCCTCATATTGGTCACACTCAAATGACATTTTTTGAAACATAACTCCAAAAATACACATGCAAAATGTCTAATAATGCCTGAAGAAATGCATCTTCAAGAGTTTTCCTGAAAAAAAAAAAACATTTGGTAAGGTTTGCAAAAACAAAATTTGATTTGTTACTCAATTCGATTAAAAAGGAACTTAGAATCCTGAGATAATGCGAAAAAAGCAATAAAAATGTATTCCAACATAATTCCTAATCCAAACGTGCAAAATGTCTAAAAATGCCTGTGATATTGAATACATGTTAGTTTTACTAGATACAGTTGTTTTTCAATGGTTTGCAAATACAAAAATGAGGTTTTACTCAATATGACTGTATACTGTAACACTCAATATGACAGTTATTTAAACATAACTCCTAAACCACACATTAAAAATGGCTAATAATGCCTGAAATAATGCATCTTTGGGAGTTTTACTAGAAACATATGCTTTTTTAAATCTTGCAAATGCAAAAAGTAGTTTTTTACTCAATATGACTATAATAGTCTTAGAATCCTGAGATAATGCGAAAAAAGCAATAAAAATGTATTCAAACATAACTTCTAAACAACACATGCAAAATGGCTAATAATGCCCAGAGATATGTTTTTTTGTTAGTTTTACTAGAAAAATGATCTTTTGTAAGGTTTGCAAAGACACAAATTAGTTTTTTTATTCAATATAACAGTGTAACTGTCATACTAAATATGAAGGGTTTATAATCATAACTCCAAAACCAAATATGAAATTTGTCTTAAAAAGCCTTTAATATTGAATTTATGTAAGTTTTAGCAGAATCAGGTATTTTGGAAAGGTTGACGAATACAAATATTAGATTTTACTGGCCTCATATTGGTCACACTCAAAATGACATTTTTTGAAACATAACTCCAAAAATACACATTCAAATAGTCTAATAATGCCTGAAGAAATGCATCTTCGAGAGTTTTCCAGAAAAAAAAAACATTTGGTAAGGTTTGCAAAAACAAAATTTGATTTGTTACTCAATTTGACAGTAATGTACTTAGAATCCTGAGATAATGCGAAAAAAGCAATAAAAATGTATTCCAACATAATTCCTAATCCAAACGTGCAAAATGTCTAAAAATGCCTTTGATATTGAATACATGTTAGTTTTACTAGATACAGTTGTTTTTCAATGGTTTGCAAATACAAAAATGAGGTTTTAATCAATATGACTGTATACTGTAACACTCAATATGACAGTTATTTAAACATAACTCCTACACCACACATTAAAAATGGCTAATAATGCCTGAAATAATGCATCTTTGGGAGTTTTACTAGAAACATATGCTTTTTTAAATCTTGCAAATGCAAAAAGTAGTTTTTTACTCAATATGACTATAATAGTCTTAGAATCCTGAGATAATGCGAAAAAAGCAATAAAAATGTATTCAAACATAACTTCTAAACAACACATGCAAAATGGCTAATAATGCCCAGAGATATGTTTTTTTGTTAGTTTTACTAGAAAAATGATCTTTTGTAAGGTTTGCAAAGACACAAATTAGTTTTTGTATTCAATATAACAGTGTAACTGTCATACTAAATGTTTATAATCATAACTCCAAAACCAAATATGGAATTTGTCTTAAAAAGCCTTTAATATTGAATTTATGTAAGTTTTAGCAGAATCAGGTATTTTGAAAAGGTTGACAAATACAAATATTAGATTTTACTGGCCTCATATTGGTCACACTCAAAATGAATTTTTTGAAACATAACTCCAAAAATACACATGCAAAATGTCTAATAATGCCTGAAGAAATGCATCTTCAAGAGTTTTCCTGAAAAAAAAAACAATTGTTAAGGTTAGCAAAAACAAAATTTGATTGTTACTCAATTCGATTAAAAAGGAACTTAGAATCCTGAGATAATGCGAAAAAAGCAATAAAAATGTATTCCAACATAATTCCTAATCCAAACGTGCAAAATGTCTAAAAATGCCTGTGATATTCAATACATGTGAGTTTTACTAGATACAGTTCTTTTTCAATGGTTTGCAAATACAAAAATGAGGTTTTACTCAATATGACTGTATACTGTAACACTCAATATGACAGTTATTTAAACATAACTCCTAAACCACACATTAAAAATGGCTAATAATGCCTGAAATAATGCATCTTTGGGAGTTTTACTAAAAACATATGCTTTTTCAAATCTTGCAAATGCAAAAAGTAGTTTTTTTACTCAATATGACTATAATAGTCTTAGAATCCTGAGATAATGCGAAAAAAGCAATAAAATGTATTCAAACATAACTTCTAAACAACACATGCAAAATGGCTAATAATGCCCAGAGATATGTTTTTTTGTTAGTTTTACTAGAAAAATGATCTTTTGTAAGGTTTGCAAAGACACAAATTAGTTTTTGTATTCAATATAACAGTGTAACTGTCATACTAAATATGAAAGGTTTATAATCATAACT
This sequence comes from Nerophis ophidion, assembly GCF_033978795.1. Taxonomy (NCBI): domain Eukaryota; kingdom Metazoa; phylum Chordata; class Actinopteri; order Syngnathiformes; family Syngnathidae; genus Nerophis; species Nerophis ophidion. The sequence goes on along the minus strand of NW_026906976.1, from coordinate 17,612 downwards.
CCAAAACCAAATATGAAATTTGTCTTAAAAAGCCTTTAATATTGAATTTATGTAAGTTTTAGCAGAATCAGGTATTTTGAAAAGGTTGACAAATACAAATATTAGATTTTACCGGCCTCATATTGGTCACACTCAAAATGACATTTTTTGAAACATAACTCCAAAAATACACATGCAAAATGTCTAATAATGCCTGAAGAAATGCATCTTCAAGAGTTTTCCTGAAAAAAAAAAACATTTGGTAAGGTTTGCAAAAACAAAATTTGATTTGTTACTCAATTCGATTAAAAAGGAACTTAGAATCCTGAGATAATGCGAAAAAAGCAATAAAAATGTATTCCAACATAATTCCTAATCCAAACGTGCAAAATGTCTAAAAATGCCTGTGATATTGAATACATGTTAGTTTTAGTAGATACAGTTGTTTTTCAATGGTTTGCAAATACAAAAATGAGGTTTTAATCAATATGACTGTATACTGTAACACTCAATATGACAGTTATTTAAACATAACTCCTACACCACACATTAAAAATGGCTAATAATGCCTGAAATAATGCATCTTTGGGAGTTTTACTAGAAACATATGCTTTTTTAAATCTTGCAAATGCAAAAAGTAGTTTTTTACTCAATATGACTATAATAGTCTTAGAATCCTGAGATAATGCGAAAAAAGCAATAAAAATGTATTCAAACATAACTTCTAAACAACACATGCAAAATGGCTAATAATGCCCAGAGATATGTTTTTTTGTTAGTTTTACTAGAAAAATGATATTTGTAAGGTTTGCAAAGACACAAATTAGTTTTTTTATTCAATATAACAGTGTAACTGTCATACTAAATATGAAGGGTTTATAATCATAACTCCAAAACCAAATATGAAATTTGTCTTAAAAAGCCTTTGATATTGAATTTATGTAAGTTTTAGCAGAATCAGGTATTTTGGAAAGGTTGACAAATACAAATATTAGATTTTACTGGCCTCATATTGGTCACACTCAAAATGACATTTTTTGAAACATAACTCCAAAAATACACATGCAAATAGTCTAATAATGCCTGAAGAAATGCATCTTCGAGAGTTTTCCAGAAAAAAAAACATTTGGTAAGGTTTGCAAAAACAAAATTTGATTTGTTACTCAATTTGACAGTAATGTACTTAGAATCCTGAGATAATGCGAAAAAAGCAATAAAAATGTATTCCAACATAATTCCTAATCCAAACGTGCAAAATGTCTAAAAATGCCTGTGATATTGAATACATGTTAGTTTTACTAGATACAGTTGTTTTTCAATGGTTTGCAAAAACAAAAATAAGGTTTTAATCAATATGACTGTATACTGTAACACTCAATATGACAGTTATTTAAACATAACTCCTACACCACACATTAAAAATGGCTAATAATGCCTGAAATAATGCATCTTTGGGAGTTTTACTAGAAACATATGCTTTTTTAAATCTTGCAAATGCAAAAAGTAGTTTTTTACTCAATATGACTATAATAGTCTTAGAATCCTGAGATAATGCGAAAAAAGCAATAAAAATGTATTCAAACATAACTTCTAAACAACACATGCAAAATGGCTAATAATGCCCAGAGATATGTTTTTTTGTTAGTTTTTACTAGAAAAATGATCTTTTGTAAGGTTTGCAAAGACACAAATTAGTTTTTGTATTCAATATAACAGTGTAACTGTCATACTAAATATGAAAGGTTTATAATCATAACTCCAAAACCAAATATGAAATTTGTCTTAAAAAGCCTTTAATATTGAATTTATGTAAGTTTTAGCAGAATCAGGTATTTTGAAAAGGTTGACAAATACAAATATTAGATTTTACTGGCCTCATATTGGTCACACTCAAAATGACATTTTTTGAAACATAACTCCAAAAATACACATGCAAAATGTCTAATAATGCCTGAAGAAATGCATCTTCAAGAGTTTTCCTGAAAAAAAAAACATTTGGTAAGGTTTGCAAAAACAAAATTTGATTTGTTAGTCAATTCGATTAAAAAGGAACTTAGAATCCTGAGATAATGCGAAAAAAGCAATAAAAATGTATTCCAACATAATTCCTAATCCAAACGTGCAAAATGTCTAAAAATGCCTGTGATATTCAATACATGTGAGTTTTACTAGATACAGTTGTTTTTCAATGGTTTGCAAATACAAAAATGAGGTTTTACTCAATATGACTGTATACTGTAACACTCAATATGACAGTTATTTAAACATAACTCCTAAACCACACATTAAAAATGGCTAATAATGCCTGAAATAATGCATCTTTGGGAGTTTTACTAAAAACATATGCTTTTTCAAATCTTGCAAATGCAAAAAGTAGTTTTTTACTCAATATGACTATAATAGTCTTAGAATCCTGAGATAATGCGAAAAAAGCATAAAAATGTATTCAAACATAACTTCTAAACAACACATGCAAAATGGCTAATAATGCCCAGAGATATGTTTTTTTGTTAGTTTTACTAGAAAAATGATCTTTTGTAAGGTTTGCAAAGACACAGTTAGTTTTTTTATTCAATATAACACTGTAACTGTCATACTAAATATGAAAGGTTTATAATCATAACTCCAAAACCAAATATGAAATGTGTCTTAAAAAGCCTTTAATATTGAATTTATGTAAGTTTTAGCAGAATCAGGTATTTTGGAAAGGTTGACAAATACAAATATTAGATTTTACTGGCCTCATATTGGTCACACTCAAAATGACATTTTTTGAAACATAACTCCAAAAATACACATGCAAATAGTCTAATAATTTCTGAAGAAATGCATCTTCGAGAGTTTTCCAGAAAAAAAAACATTTGGTAAGGTTTGCAAAAACAAAATTTGATTTGTTACTCAATTTGACAGTAATGTACTTAGAATCCTGAGATAATGCAAAAAAGCAATAAAAATGTATTCCAACATAATTCCTAATCCAAACGTGCAAAATGTCTAAAAATGCCTGTGATATTGAATACATGTTAGTTTTACTAGATACAGTTGTTTTTTCAATGGTTTGCAAATACAAAAATGAGGTTTAATCAAAATGACTGTATACTGTAACACTCAATATGACAGTTATTTAAACATAACTCCTACACCACACATTAAAAATGGCTAATAATGCCTGAAATAATGCATCTTTGGGAGTTTTACTAGAAACATATGCTTTTTTAAATCTTGCAAATGCAAAAAGTAGTTTTTTACTCAATATGACTATAATAGTCTTAGAATCCTGAGATAATGCGAAAAAAGCAATAAAAATGTATTCAAACATAACTTCTAAACAACACATGCAAAATGGCTAATAATGCCCAGAGATATGTTTTTTTGTTAGTTTTACTAGAAAAATGATCTTTTGTAAGGTTTGCAAAGACACCAGTTAGTTTTTTTATTCAATATAACACTGTAACTGTCATACTAAATATGAAAGGTTTATAATCATAACTCCAAAACCAAATATGAAATGTGTCTTAAAAAGCCTTTAATATTGAATTTATGTAAGTTTTAGCAGAATCAGGTATTTTGGAAAGGTTGACAAATACAAATATTAGATTTTACTGGCCACATATTGGTCACACTCAAAATGACATTTTTTGAAACAAAACTCCAAAAATACACATGCAAATAGTCTAATAATTTCTGAAGAAATGCATCTTCGAGAGTTTTCCAGAAAAAAAAACATTTGGTAAGGTTTGCAAAAACAAAATTTGATTTGTTACTCAATTTGACAGTAATGTACTTAGAATCCTGAGATAATGCAAAAAAAGCAATACAAATGTATTCCAACATAATTCCTAATCCAAACGTGCAAAATGTCTAAAAATGTCTGTGATATTGAATACATGTTAGTTTTACTAGATACAGTTGTTTTTCAATGGTTTGCAAATACAAAAATGAGGTTTTAATCAAAATGACTGTATACTGTAACACTCAATATGACAGTTATTTAAACATAACTCCTACACCACATATTAAAAATGGCTAATAATGCCTGAAATAATGCATCTTTGGGAGTTTTACTAGAAACATATGCTTTTTTAAATCTTGCAAATGCAAAAAGTAGTTTTTTACTCAATATGACTATAATAGTCTTAGAATCCTGAGATAATGCGAAAAAGCAATAAAAATGTATTCAAACATAACTTCTAAACAACACATGCAAAATGGCTAATAATGCCCAGAGATATGTTTTTTTGTTAGTTTTACTAGAAAAATGATCTTTTGTAAGGTTTGCAAAGACACAAATTAGTTTTTGTATTCAATATAACAGTGTAACTGTCATACTAAATATGAAAGGTTTTATAATCATAACTCCAAAACCAAATATGAAATTTGTCTTAAAAAGCCTTTAATATTGAATTTATGTAAGTTTTAGCAGAATCAGGTATTTTGAAAGGTTGACAAATACAAATATTAGATTTTACTGGCCTCATATTGGTCACACTCAAAATGACATTTTTTGAAACATAACTCCAAAAATACACATGCAAAATGTCTAATAATGCTGAAGAAATGCATCTTCAAGAGTTTTCCTGAAAAAAAAAAAACATTTGGTAAGGTTTGCAAAAACAAAATTTGATTTGTTACTCAATTCGATTAAAAAGGAACTTAGAATCCTGAGATAATGCGAAAAAAGCAATAAAAATGTATTCCAACATAATTCCTAATCCAAACGTGCAAAATGTCTAAAAATACCTGTGATATTGAATACATGTGAGTTTTACTAGATACAGTTGTTTTTCAATGGTTTGCAAATACAAAAATGAGGTTTTACTCAATATGACTGTATACTGTAACACTCAATATGACAGTTATTTAAACATAACTCCTTAACCACACATTAAAAATGGCTAATAATGCCTGAAATAATGCATCTTTGGGAGTTTTACTAGAAACATATGCTTTTTTAAATCTTGCAAATGCAAAAAGTAGTTTTTCACTCAATATGACTATAATAGTCTTAGAATCCTGAGATAATGCGAAAAAAGCAATAAAAATGTATTCAAACATAACTTCTAAACAACACATGCAAAATGGCTAATAATGCCCAGAGATATGGTTTTTTGTTAGTTTTACTAGAAAAATTATCTTTTGTAAGGTTTGCAAAGACACAAATTAGTTTTTTTATTCAATATAACAGTGTAACTGTCATACTAATATGAAGGGTTTATAATCATAACTCCAAAACCAAATATGAATTTGTCTTAAAAAGCCTTTAATATTGAATTTATGTAAGTTTTAGCAGAATCAGGTATTTTGGAAAAGGTTGACGAATACAAATATTAGATTTTACTGGCCTCATATTGGTCACACTCAAAATGACATTTTTTGAAACATAACTCCAAAAATACACATGCAAATAGTCTAGTAATGCCTGAAGAAATGCATCTTCGAGAGTTTTCAAGAAAAAAAACATTTGGTAAGGTTTGCAAAAAACAAAAATTTGATTTGTTACTCAATTTGACAGTAATGTACTTAGAATCCTGAGATATGCGAAAAAAGCAATAAAATGTATTCCAACATAATTCCTAATCCAAACGTGCAAAATGTCTAAAAATGCCTGTGATATTCAATACATGTGAGTTTTACTAGATACAGTTGTTTTTCAATGGTTTGCAAATACAAAAATGAGGTTTTACTCAATATGACTGTATACTGTAACACTCAATATGACAGTTATTTAAACATAACTCCTAAACCACATATTAAAAATGGCTAATAATGCCTGAAATAATGCATCTTTGGGAGTTTTACTAAAAACATATGCTTTTTAAATCTTGCAAATGCAAAAAGTAGTTTTTTACTCAATATGACTATAATAGTCTTAGAATCCTGAGATAATGCGAAAAAAGCAATAAAAATGTATTCAAACATAACTTCTAAACAACACATGCAAAATGGCTAATAATGCCCAGAGATATGTTTTTTTGTTAGTTTTACTAGAAAAAATGATATTTTGTAAGGTTTGCAAAGACACAAATTAGTTTTTTTATTCAATATACAGTGTAACTGTCATACTAAATATGAAGGGTTTATAATCATAACCCCAAAACCAAATATGAATTTGTCTTAAAAAGCCTTTAATATTGAATTTATGTAAGTTTTAGCAGAATCAGGTATTTTGGAAAGGTTGACAAATACAAATATTAGATTTTACTGGCCTCATATTGGTCACACTCAAAATGACATTTTTTGAAACATAACTCCAAAAATACACATGCAAATAGTCTAATAATGCCTGAAGAAATGCATCTTCGAGAGTTTTCCAGAAAAAAAAACATTTGGTAAGGTTTGCAAAAACAAAATTTGATTTGTTACTCAATTTGACAGTAATGTACTTACAATCCTGAGATAATGCGAAAAAAGCAATAAAAATGTATTCCAACATAATTCCTAATCCAAACGTGCAAAATGTCTAAAAATGCCTGTGATATTGAATACATGTTAGTTTTACTAGATACAGTTGTTTTTCAATGGTTTGCAAATACAAAAATGAGGTTTTAATCAATATGACTGTATACTGTAACACTCAATATGACAGTTATTTAAACATAACTCCTACACCACACATTAAAAATGGCTAATAATGCCTGAAATAATGCATCTTTGGGAGTTTTACTAGAAACATATGCTTTTTTAAATCTTGCAAATGCAAAAAGTAGTTTTTTACTCAATATGACTATAATAGTCTTAGAATCCTGAGATAATGCGAAAAAAGCAATAAAAATGTATTCAAACATAACTTCTAAACAACACATGCAAAATGGCTAATAATGCCCAGAGATATGTTTTTTTGTTAGTTTTACTAGAAAAATTATCTTTTGTAAGGTTTGCAAAGACACAAATTAGTTTTTGTATTCAATATAACAGTGTAACTGTCATACTAAATATGAAAGGTTTATAATCATAACTACAAAACCAAATATGAAATGTGTCTTAAAAAGCCTTTAATATTGAATTTATGTAAGTTTTAGCAGAATCAGGTATTTTGAAAAGGTTGACAAATACAAATATTAGATTTTACTGGCCTCATATTGGTCACACTCAAAAATGACATTTTTTGAAACATAACTCCAAAAATACACATGCAAAATGTCTAATAATGCCTGAAGAAATGCATCTTCAAGAGTTTTCCTGAAAAAAAAAACATTTGGTAAGGTTTGCAAAAACAAAATTTGATTTGTTACTCAATTCGATTAAAAAGGAACTTAGAATCCTGAGATAATGCGAAAAAAGCAATAAAAATGTATTCCAACATAATTCCTAATCCAAACGTGCAAAATGTCTAAAAATGCCTGTGATATTCAATACATGTGAGTTTTACTAGATACAGTTGTTTTTCAATGGTTTGCAAATACAAAAATGAGGTTTTACTCAATATGACTGTATACTGTAACACTCAATATGACAGTTATTTAAACATAACTCCTAAACCACACATTAAAAATGGCTAATAATGCCTGAAATAATGCATCTTTGGGAGTTTTACTAAAAACATATGCTTTTTCAAATCTTGCAAATGCAAAAAGTAGTTTTTTACTCAATATGACTATAATAGTCTTAGAATCCTGAGATAATGCGAAAAAAGCAATAAAAATGTATTCAAACATAACTTCTAAACAACACATGCAAAATGGCTAATAATGCCCAGAGATATGTTTTTTTGTTAGTTTTACTAGAAAAATGATCTTTTGTAAGGTTTGCAAAGATACAAATTAGTTTTTGTATTCAATATAACAGTGTAACTGTCATACTAAATATGAAAGGTTTATAATCATAACTCCAAAACCAAATATGAAATTTGTCTTAAAAAGCCTTTAATATTGAATTTATGTAAGTTTTAGCAGAATCAGGTATTTTGAAAAGGTTGACAAATACAAATATTAGATTTTACTGGCCTCATATTGGTCACACTCAAATGACATTTTTTGAAACATAACTCCAAAAATACACATGCAAATGTCTAATAATGCCTGAAGAAATGCATCTTCAAGAGTTTTCCTGAAAAAAAAAAACATTTGGTAAGGTTTGCAAAAACAAAATTTGATTTGTTACTCAATTCGATTAAAAGGAACTTAGAATCCTGAGATAATGCGAAAAAAAGCAATAAAAATGTATTCCAACATAATTCCTAATCCAAACGTGCAAAATGTCTAAAAATTGCCTGTGATATTCAATACATGTGAGTTTTACTAGATACAGTTGTTTTTCAATGGTTTGCAAATACAAAAATGAGGTTTTACTCAATATGACTGTATACTGTAACACTCAATATGACAGTTATTTAAACATAACTCCTAAACCACACATTAAAAATGGCTAATAATGCCTGAAATATTGCATCTTTGGGAGTTTTACTAAAAACATATGCTTTTTTAAATCTTGCAAATGCAAAAAGTAGTTTTTACTCAATATGACTATAATAGTCTTAGAATCCTGAGATAATGCGAAAAAAGCAATAAAAATGTATTCAAACATAACTTCTAAACAACACATGCAAAATGGCTAATAATGCCCAGAGATATGTTTTTTTGTTAGTTTTACTAGAAAAATGATATTTTGTAAGGTTTGCAAAGACACAAATTAGTTTTTTTATTCAATATAACAGTGTAACTGTCATACTAAATATGAAGGGTTTATAATCATAACTCCAAAACCAAATATGAAATTTGTCTTAAAAAGCCTTTGATATTGAATTTATGTAAGTTTTAGCAGAATCAGGTATTTTGGAAAGGTTGACAAATACAAATATTAGATTTTACTGGCCTCATATTGGTCACACTCAAAATGACATTTTTTGAAACATAACTCCAAAAATACACATGCAATAGTCTAATAATGCCTGAAGAAATGCATCTTCGAGAGTTTTCCAGAAAAAAAAAACATTTGGTAAGGTTTGCAAAAACAAAATTTGATTTGTTACTCAATTTGACAGTAATGTACTTAGAATCCTGAGATAATGCGAAAAAAGCAATAAAAATGTACTCCAACATAATTCCTAATCCAAAAGTGCAAAATGTCTAAAAATGCCTGTGATATTGAATACATGTTAGTTTTACTAGATACAGTTGTTTTTCAATGGTTTGCAAATACAAAAATGAGGTTTTAATCAATATGACTGTATACTGTAACACTCAATATGACAGTTATTTAAACATAACTCCTACACCACACATTAAAAATGGCTAATAATGCCTGAAATAATGCATCTTTGGGAGTTTTACTAGAAACATATGCTTTTTTAAATCTTGCAAATGCAAAAAGTAGTTTTTACTCAATATGACTATAATAGTCTTAGAATCCTGAGATAATGCGAAAAAAGCAATAAAAATGTATTCAAACATAACTTCTAAACAACACATGCAAAATGGCTAATAATGCCCAGAGATATGTTTTTTTGTTACTTTTACTAGAAAAATGATCTTTTGTAAGGTTTGCAAAGACACAAATTAGTTTTTGTATTCAATATAACAGTGTAACTGAAATACTAAATAAGAAAGGTTTATAATCATAACTCCAAAACCAAATATGAAATTTGTCTTAAAAAGCCTTTATATTGAATTTATGTAAGTTTTAGCAGAATCAGGTATTTTGAAAAGGTTGACAAATACAAATATTAGATTTTACTGGCCTCATATTGGTCACACTCAAAATGACATTTTTTGAAACATAACTCCAAAAATACACATGCAAAATGTCTAATAATGCCTGAAGAAATGCATCTTCAAGAGTTTTCCTGAAAAAAAAAAACATTTGGTAAGGTTTGCAAAAACAAAATTTGATTTGTTACTCAATTCGATTAAAAAGGAACTTAGAATCCTGAGATAATGCGAAAAAAGCAATAAAAATGTATTCCAACATAATTCCTAATCCAAACGTTGCAAAATGTCTAAAAATGCCTGTGATATTGAATACATGTGAGTTTTACTAGATACAGTTGTTTTTCAATGGTTTGCAAATACAAAAATGAGGTTTTACTCAATATGACTGTATACTGTAACACTCAATATGACAGTTATTTAAACATAACTCCTAAACCACACATTAAAAAATGGCTAATAATGCCTGAAATAATGCATCTTTGGGAGTTTTACTAAAAACATATGCTTTTTCAAATCTTGCAAATGCAAAAAGTAGTTTTTTACTCAATATGACTATAATAGTCTTAGAATCCTGAGATAATGCGAAAAAAGCAATAAAAATGTATTCAAACATAACTTCTAAACAACACATGCAAAATGGCTAATAATGCCCAGAGATATGTTTTTTTGTTAGTTTTACTAGAAAAATGATCTTTTGTAAGGTTTGCAAAGACACAAATTAGTTTTTGTATTCAATATAACAGTGTAACTGTCATACTAAATATGAAAGGTTTATAATCATAACTCCAAAACCAAATATGAAATTTGTCTTAAAAAGCCTTTAATATTGAATTTATGTAAGTTTTAGCAGAATCAGGTATTTTGAAAAGGTTGACAAATACAAATATTAGATTTTACCGGCCTCATATTGGTCACACTCAAAATGACATTTTTTGAAACATAACTCCAAAAATACACATGCAAAATGTCTAATAATGCCTGAAGAAATGCATCTTCAAGAGTTTTCCTGAAAAAAAAAACATTTGGTAAGGTTTGCAAAAACAAAATTTGATTTGTTACTCAATTCGATTAAAAAGGAACTTAGAATCCTGAGATAATGCGAAAAAAGCAATAAAAATGTATTCCAACATAATTCCTAATCCAAACGTGCAAAATGTCTAAAAATGCCTGTGATATTGAATACATGTGAGTTTTAGTAGATACAGTTGTTTTTCAATGGTTTGCAAATACAAAAATGAGGTTTTAATCAATATGACTGTATACTGTAACACTCAATATGACAGTTATTTAAACATAACTCCTACACCACACATTAAAAATGGCTAATAATGCCTGAAATAATGCATCTTTGGGAGTTTTACTAGAAACATATGCTTTTTTAAATCTTGCAAATGCAAAAAGTAGTTTTTTACTCAATATGACCTATAATAGTCTTAGAATCCTGAGATAATGCGAAAAAAGCAATAAAAATGTATTCAAACATAACTTCTAAACAACACATGCAAAATGGCTAATAATGCCCAGAGATATGTTTTTTTGTTAGTTTTACTAGAAAAATGATATTTTGTAAGGTTTGCAAAGACACAAATTAGTTTTTTTATTCAATATAACAGTGTAACTGTCATACTAAATATGAAGGGTTTATAATCATAACTCCAAAACCAAATATGAAATTTGTCTTAAAAAGCCTTTGATATTGAATTTATGTAAGTTTTAGCAGAATCAGGTATTTTGGAAAGGTTGACAAATACAAATATTAGATTTTACTGGCCTCATATTGGTCACACTCAAATGACATTTTTTGAAACATAACTCCAAAAATACACATGCAAATAGTCTAATAATGCCTGAAGAAATGCATCTTCGAGAGTTTTCCAGAAAAAAAAAACATTTGGTAAGGTTTGCAAAACAAAATTTGATTTGTTACTCAATTTGACAGTAATGTACTTAGAATCCTGAGATAATGCGAAAAAAGCAATAAAAATGTATTCCAACATAATTCCTAATCCAAACGTGCAAAATGTCTAAAAATGCCTGTGATATTGAATACATGTTAGTTTTACTAGATACAGTTGTTTTTCAATGGTTTGCAAAAACAAAAATGAGGTTTTAATCAATATGACTGTATACTGTAACACTCAATATGACAGTTATTTAAACATAACTCCTACACCACACATTAAAAATGGCTAATAATGCCTGAAATAATGCATCTTTGGAGTTTTACTAGAAACATATGCTTTTTTAAATCTTGCAAATGCAAAAAGTAGTTTTTTACTCAATATGACTATAATAGTCTTAGAATCCTGAGATAATGCGAAAAAAGCAATAAAAATGTATTCAAACATAACTTCTAAACAACACATGCAAAATGGCTAATAATGCCCAGAGATATGTTTTTTTTGTTAGTTTTACTAGAAAAATGATCTTTTGTAAGGTTTGCAAAGACACAAATTAGTTTTTGTATTCAATATAACAGTGTAACTGTCATACTAAATATGAAAGGTTTATAATCATAACTCCAAAACCAAATATGAAATTTGTCTTAAAAAGCCTTTAATATTGAATTTATGTAAGTTTTAGCAGAATCAGGTATTTTGAAAAGGTGACAAATACAAATATTAGATTTTACCGGCCTCATATTGGTCACACTCAAAATGACATTTTTTGAAACATAACTCCAAAAATACACATGCAAAATGTCTAATAATGCCTGAAGAAATGCATCTTCAAGAGTTTTCCTGAAAAAAAAAAACATTTGGTAAGGTTTGCAAAACAAAATTTGATTTGTTACTCAATTCGATTAAAAAGGAACTTAGAAATCCTGAGATAATGCGAAAAAGCAATAAAAATGTATTCCAACATAATTCCTAATCCAAACGTGCAAAATGTCTAAAAATGCCTGTGATATTGAATACATGTTAGTTTTAGTAGATACAGTTGTTTTTCAATGGTTTGCAAATACAAAAATGAGGTTTTAATCAATATGACTGTATACTGTAACACTCAATATGACAGTTATTTAAACATAACTCCTACACCACACATTAAAAATGGCTAATAATGCCTGAAATAATGCATCTTTGGGAGTTTTACTAGAAACATATGCTTTTTTAAATCTTTCAAATGCAAAAGTAGTTTTTTACTCAATATGACTATAATAGTCTTAGAATCCTGAGATAATGCGAAAAAAGCAATAAAAATGTATTCAAACATAACTTCTAAACAACACATGCAAAATGGCTAATAATGCCCAGAGATATGTTTTTTTGTTAGTTTTACTAGAAAAATGATATTTTGTAAGGTTGCAAAGACACAAATTAGTTTTTTTATTCAATATAACAGTGTAACTGTCATACTAAATATGAAGGGTTTATAACCATAACTCCAAAACCAAATATGAAATTTGTCTTAAAAAGCCTTTGATATTGAATTTATGTAAGTTTTAGCAGAATCAGGTATTTTGGAAAGGGTTGACAAATACAAATATTAGATTTTACTGGCCTCATATTGGGTCACACTCAAAATGACATTTTTTGAAACATAACTCCAAAAATACACATGCAAATAGTCTAATAATGCCTGAAGAAATGCATCTTCGAAGAGTTTTCCAGAAAAAAAAAAACATTTGGTAAGGTTTGCAAAAACAAAATTTGATTTGTTACTCAATTTGACAGTAATGTACTTAGAATCCTGAGATAATGCGAAAAAAGCAATAAAAATGTATTCCAACATAATTCCTAATCCAAACGTGCAAAATGTCTAAAAATGCCTGTGATATTGAATACATGTTAGTTTTAGTAGATACAGTTGTTTTTCAATGGTTTGCAAATACAAAAATGAGGTTTTAATCAATATGACTGTATACTGTAACACTCAATATGACAGTTATTTAAACATAACTCCTACACCACACATTAAAAATGGCTAATAATGCCTGAAATAATGCATCTTTGGGAGTTTTACTAGAAACATATGCTTTTTTAAATCTTGCAAATGCAAAAAGTAGTTTTTTACTCAATATGACTATAATAGTCTTAGAATCCTGAGATAATGCGAAAAAAGCAATAAAAATGTATTCAAACATAACTTTCTAAACAACACATGCAAAATGGCTAATAATGCCCAGAGATATGTTTTTTTGTTAGTTTTACTAGAAAAATGATATTTTGTAAGGTTTGCAAAGACACAAATTAGTTTTCTTATTCAATATAACAGTGTAACTGTCATACTAAATATGAAGGGTTTATAATCATAACTCCAAAACCAAATATGAAATTTGTCTTAAAAAGCCTTTGATATTGAATTTATGTAAGTTTTAGCAGAATCAGGTATTTTGGAAAGGTTGACAAATACAAATATTAGATTTTACTGGCCTCATATTGGTCACACTCAAAATGACATTTTTTGAAACATAACTCCAAAAATACACATGCAAATAGTCTAATAATGCCTGAAGAAATGCATCTTCGAGAGTTTTCCAGAAAAAAAAACATTTGGTAAGGTTTGCAAAAACAAAATTTGATTTGTTACTCAATTTGACAGTAATGTACTTAGAATCCTGAGATAATGCGAAAAAAGCAATAAAAATGTATTCCAACATAATTCCTAATCCAAACGTGCAAAATGTCTAAAAATGCCTGTGATATTGAATACATGTTAGGTTTACTAGATACAGTTGTTTTTTCAATGGTTTGCAAAAACAAAAATGAGGTTTTAATCAATATGACTGTATACTGTAACACTCAATATGACAGTTATTTAAACATAACTCCTACACCACACATTAAAAATGGCTAATAATGCCTGAAATAATGCATCTTTGGGAGTTTTACTAGAAACATATGCTTTTTTAAATCTTGCAAATGCAAAAAGTAGTTTTTTACTCAATATGACTATAATAGTTTTTAGAATCCTGAGATAATGCGAAAAAAGCAATAAAAATGTATTCAAACATAACTTCTAAACAACACATGCAAAATGGCTAATAATGCCCAGAGATATGTTTTTTTGTTAGTTTTACTAGAAAAATGATCTTTTGTAAGGTTTGCAAAAGACACAAATTAGTTTTTGTATTCAATATAACAGTGTAACTGTCATACTAAATATGAAAGGTTTATAATCATAACTCCAAAACCAAATATGAAATTTGTCTTAAAAAGCCTTTAATATTGAATTTATGTAAGTTTTAGCAGAATCAGGTATTTTGAAAAGGTTGACAAATACAAATATTAGATTTTACTGGCCTCATATTGGTCACACTCAAAATGACATTTTTTGAAACATAACTCCAAAAATACACATGCAAAATGTCTAATAATGCCTGAAGAAATGCATCTTCAAGAGTTTTCCTGAAAAAAAAAAACATTTGGTAAGGTTTGCAAAAACAAAATTTGATTTGTTAGTCAATTCGATTAAAAAGGAACTTAGAATCCTGAGATAATGCGAAAAAAGCAATAAAAATGTATTCCAACATAATTCCTAATCCAAACGTGCAAAATGTCTAAAAATGCCTGTGATATTCAATACATGTGAGTTTTACTAGATACAGTTGTTTTTCAATGGTTTGCAAATACAAAAATGAGGTTTTACTCAATATGACTGTATACTGTAACACTCAATATGACAGTTATTTAAACATAACTCCTAAACCACACATTAAAAATGGCTAATAATGCCTGAAATAATGCATCTTTGGGAGTTTTACTAAAAACATATGCTTTTTCAAATCTTGCAAATGCAAAAAGTAGTTTTTTACTCAATATGACTATAATAGTCTTAGAATCCTGAGATAATGCGAAAAAAGCAATAAAAATGTATTCAAACATAACTTCTAAACAACACATGCAAAATGGCTAATAATGCCCAGAGATATGTTTTTTGTTAGTTTTACTAGAAAAATGATCTTTTGTAAGGTTTGCAAAGACACCAGTTAGTTTTTTTTATTCAATATAACACTGTAACTGTCATACTAAATATGAAAGGTTTATAATCATAACTCCAAAACCAAATATGAAATGTGTCTTAAAAAGCCTTTAATATTGAATTTATGTAAGTTTTAGCAGAATCAGGTATTTTGGAAAGGTTGACAAATACAAATATTAGATTTTACTGGCCTCATATTGGTCACACTCAAAATGACATTTTTTGAAACATAACTCCAAAAATACACATGCAAATAGTCTAATAATTTCTGAAGAAATGCATCTTCGAGAGTTTTCCAGAAAAAAAAACATTTGGTAAGGTTTGCAAAAACAAAATTTGATTTGTTACTCAATTTGACAGTAATGTACTTAGAATCCTGAGATAATGCAAAAAAGCAATAAAAATGTATTCCAACATAATTCCTAATCCAAACGTGCAAAATGTCTAAAAATGCCTGTGATATTGAATACATGTTAGTTTTACTAGATACAGTTGTTTTTCAATGGTTTGCAAATACAAAAATGAGGTTTTAATCAAAATGACTGTATACTGTAACACTCAATATGACAGTTATTTAAACATAACTCCTACACCACACATTAAAAATGGCTAATAATGCCTGAAATAATGCATCTTTGGGAGTTTTACTAGAAACATATGCTTTTTTAAATCTTGCAAATGCAAAAAGTAGTTTTTACTCAATATGACTATAATAGTCTTAGAATCCTGAGATAATGCGAAAAAAGCAATAAAAATGTATTCAAACATAACTTCTAAACAACACATGCAAAATGGCTAATAATGCCCAGAGATATGTTTTTTTGTTAGTTTTACTAGAAAAATGTCTTTTTGTAAGGTTTGCAAAGACACCAGTTAGTTTTTTATTCAATATAACACTGTTAACTGTCCATACTAAATATGAAGGTTTATAATCATAACTCCAAAAACCAAATATGAAATGTGTCTTAAAAAGCCTTTAATATTGAATTTATGTAAGTTTTAGCAGAATCAGGTATTTTGGAAAGGTTGACAAATACAAATATTAGATTTTACTGGCCACATATTGGTCACACTCAAAATGACATTTTTTGAAACATAACTCCAAAAATACACATGCAAATAGTCTAATAATTCTGAAGAAATGCATCTTCGAGAGTTTTCCAGAAAAAAAAACATTTGGTAAGGTTTGCAAAAACAAAATTTGATTTGTTACTCAATTTGACAGTAATGTACTTAGAATCCTGAGATAATGCAAAAAAAGCAATACAAATGTATTCCAACATAATTCCTAATCCAAACGTGCAAAATGTCTAAAAATGTCTGTGATATTGAATACATGTTAGTTTTACTAGATACAGTTGTTTTTCAATGGTTTGGCAAATACAAAAATGAGGTTTTAATCAAAATGACTGTATACTGTAACACTCAATATGACAGTTATTTAAACATAACTCCTACACCACATATTAAAAATGGCTAATAATGCCTGAAATAATGCATCTTTGGGAGTTTTACTAGAAACATATGCTTTTTTAAATCTTGCAAATGCAAAAAGTAGTTTTTTACTCAATATGACTATAATAGTCTTAGAATCCTGAGATAATGCGAAAAAGCAATAAAAATGTATTCAAACATAACTTCTAAACAACACATGCAAAATGGCTAATAATGCCCAGAGATATGTTTTTTTGTTAGTTTTACTAGAAAAATGATCTTTTGTAAGGTTTGCAAAGACACAAATTAGTTTTTGTATTCAATATAACAGTGTAACTGTCATACTAAATATGAAAGGTTTATAATCATAACTCCAAAACCAAATATGAAATTTGTCTTAAAAAGCCTTTAATATTGAATTATGTAAGTTTTAGCAGAATCAGGTATTTTGAAAAGGTTGACAAATACAAATATTAGATTTTACTGGCCTCATATTGGTCACACTCAAAATGACATTTTTTGAAACATAACTCCAAAAATACACATGCAAAATGTCCTAATAATGCCTGAAGAAATGCATCTTCAAGAGTTTTCCTGAAAAAAAAAAACATTTGGTAAGGTTTGCAA